>NW_026999295.1:2371248-2572453 GCF_037126465.1 Ornithodoros turicata
TTAAACTTTTTGTGGGATTCTATGCGTTTTCCAGAAGCTTTCTTTGAATCAGGCACTCCCATGTCATGCTGCGTCGTGTGGCACGCTACAAACTACTGCATTTCATGTCTAACATCTGGATATTGTTTGTAATGAGCACCGTTGCACAAAAACATGCACACGAAAGCTCCAGAAGCCACGTGGCTGCACACTGTGCAGACGCAAAAGAAATACTAGAGCACATATTGCCACTTGGAAATTGTCTTTTTCGAAATATGGGCTCTGAAGGGTTAGGGCATAGCACAGATCATAGAAATCAAATCAGTTGGTGCACCTTATTCCTCTGTAGACTGCTATTTCAACTCACAACTCAGCCCATTGGGTGTAAAAGTGTTAGAGGCAATTTATGTGACTTCATTGTTCTCCTGGGTGACATCACTGGCCAGCCTCGGAATTAATTCAGTACTCAGGAATTATTGCACAAATCACTTTGTATTGAATATTTATCACGTAGGACATGATAAGAAATTTGTAAGTTGCAACCCTGTCTGCAGCATTCTCGACTGCCTCTTACCTTTACAGTTAGAGACACGTTACCTAACCATTCGGAAAGGGCAGTCTTACAAGGCCCATGTAACTTGTCTTCATGGAAGTTATGAAGTTATGCATTAGCATAGCCTTTGCACATGAAGCACAATTATATATGTTTGGACATCTATCATCTATCTAATCTTCTAAACCATATGTATAGATGCATACGAAATTATTTTTTATGCGCATGCTGTACCTTTCAAGTCCTACATGCGCACACGGGTAACAGTGAATATATGTGAAGCGGCAAAAACAATGCTAGACTCTGCCATCATTGTGCCCCTTTAACTTTTTCACATTTATGTCTGGTTAACAGGGGATATTTCACTAGAAAAGACGACATTTGTGGATTGTTTTGCAAGCAAATATTTATCTTTATTTACATTTTCCATCAATCAACAACGTTGATAGCTGGAGCCACTATAAATGTCGACAAGGAAAGAACTTACAAATTATTCCTACCATATGTATTCAAATGCAGATATGACAATATTCTTTTTGTACCTCAGTACAGTACAGTTTCAAAACTAACACACGCACATCATCAGGAATCTTAAGGTATCTCAAGAGAGGAATCACATAATAGGCTCTGCAATCAAAGCTCCAAAAGAGAAAGTAGTTCAAGAAAAAAAAATCAGATGATATATACTACTATGTACAGCTCATGAATGAAACATATTACCTCATTGCATTGCCTCCATGTGAACACTAGAACAGGCAGCTCTCCAGGTTGCTGTTTTCGTGTTTTTCTATGCGCTTCTTGTTTTTTTTTTTTTGCAATAGCAAACATGGCCATAGTGAAACACAAGCAGCCAACGACAGGATGAGACATACAATGCGACTGCTCGCTCTCAACTGATATATTTATTAGCAAACTTCGAATATACAAATATATGCTGCTAAACAAATGACAATTAACCAACAAAACAACAGACAAGAAAAAAATGGGTTATATATCTTTCCCTTCTCCTCATTCTATTTCACAGGCAGCCCTAGTATCATTCTGAGTGTGCCTGTTCGTCCCCTTTGAGATAATGTATTTCGGACAGAAGCAAGTCCAACAGCGGACTGCTTACACATGCAACTGGATTATTCCAGGCCAAATAACCCAACGGTCGTGCTCGAACCCCTCAGTTTTGCTTCCAAAAATTACCATGGGCTCCTTACTGCAAATAAGGATACTTTCCCGAGTTTTACTTGACAATGTTGAACCGCTGTCAATTTAGGAGGTGGCAAAATTTGTCAGAATCGCGAAAACCATGCTACGAAAAAGTTACCTAGTGAGCAGGGTTTTGCGTCTAGGCGGATTTTAATGACATAGAATGAAAGAGCGTGGTCCTAACATTCTGCCAATACCAAGTTCTTCCCTCGTATTTCATTTTCGGCCAGCGAAACAGGGCTGCTTTTTGGCGCTATTTCTTACAACTTTGCGCCTTGCTAAGGGCACTTTTCGCACAAGCTGGAAGGGACAAAAAAATTCAGCGTGTTCTGGACCTTCCATACTTCAAAATCACATGTTTGAAGGCCGACCACACAATACTTTTCGCCCCATTTAATCGCAAATGTCGTACTTTTGGTAAAGTTGGCCGTTTTCAACGCCACTTTTGAAAATGAAGCGGTCGGGCGAGAACAATCCAAATGGGTTGAGATGACAGAGCAATGTCAATACTAACGCATATAAAAAAATTAAGAAGGTACTTTTTGATAAGAGCGAGAAAATATATTTTTTTTATGTCCCACCCACTCTACACATAGCTACGCTGGGGCGCGAGGCTTGGTTCGGCGAATAACGTTTTTTCGTGTGGTGAAATTTTCCTATCCGTTATGAAGGACCAGAACAGACATTATATACAGCTAAGTCACATCTATGCTACTACCGCGTACTAGCCAGAGACGTTCATGTGGCGCTTGCTAATCTATCCACACCGAACAGATGGCTGCTGATAATCACCCAAGCAGGCGGGAATCATAAAAACTGCTTATTTGCAATTCAGACAGTCTACATATTTTATTTGCGCGATTGTAACAGTTTGAAGTAAGAACAAAAAGATAGCCACATAAATGAATGCACAACGGTTTCATTATTATTTCATATTTTCTTTTCAAACGTTAAAAATCAAAGACGATCATTGGTAGGGTATCTCATTAAAATTGACCACTACAATTTCCTCTGTACGGCGAAAGGATAGGTCTTGAACGCTGATCCGACTGAAGGTTCCGTGCGTGCCACGCACTTTCATACCGCAGTCCTTCATTTTGCACGCGCGCATTCGCTGACGGTTAGTCGCGAGCATTTGTCACATTATTCACTGGCACGTTGTGAGCGTTTTGCCTTCAGCTAGTTAAATATACGCTGAAGTGTAAGCTCTAGACAACCATAGCGAAGGAAAACAACGACTTCCGTAAGGTAACGAGGAGATTCAGAAGTGCCTCCTGAAGTTCCTACTTCGGCCATTTTTCAACACAACGACTTCAGCAAGAAACTTGGAGCAATAACAACCTTTTTGGTAACCTGGCATGCATTACATGTGAGAAAGACGATCACAAACTAATCAGCTGAGCCGCGTATGAGCTCTCCTAAGCCGATTTCAGGGCCACGTGTTAAAGGTTGCGTGGGTGTACGAGCGCGTTTTTTAGACGCTACAATGCAGCAAAAGCCATCCACTCCCAACGTTACCTGCGTTGCTATTAATCATAAGAAACGCGCATTTGAAGGAATAGCATGGTTTCTTTTAAAAATCAATCAATCAATCATGGTTTGTTCATAATATTCCTTGTGAGTGTGAAAGCATCGCTGTCGTTTCTCATCACTACCACTTTATAACGCCGCAAATGAAAGACTCTGAGAAACACCTACTAACAATACTTACCAATCCACTGATAACAATAAAACGTAGACAGTTTACTAACAAAAGGGCTGGCAAAAAAAAGGGACATGCTCATATCCGGCCGCAGGACGCGGCTTGCGAAACCTAAGGCACGCGATCTGTTCTCGCGCATCACAGGGAGTCGTCCCGTGCGGCCCTCGAGCAGCCATGTGGGACATAAAAATATTTTCTCACCCTTATCAAAAGCACCTTCTTAATTTTTTTTAATATGCGTTAGTATAGATATTGATCTGTCATCTCCACCCATTTTGATTTTTCTGGGCCGACCACTTCATTTTCAAAAATGGCGTTGGAAATGGCCAACTTTGCCAAATGTACAACATTTGGAATTAAATGTGGCAAAAGGTATTACGTGCTGGGCCTTCAAAACATGTGATTTTCAAGTATGGAAGGTCCAGAATACGCTGAATTTTTTTGGCCCTTCCAGCTTGTGCGAAAAGTGCCCTTATCAAAACGCAAAGTTTTAAGAAATAGCGCCAAATAGCAGCTCTCTTACGCTGGCTGAAAATGAAAGACGAGGGAAAAACTTGATATTGGCAGAATGTTAAGTCCACGCTCTTTCATTCTGCGCCACTAACGCCCACCTAGATACAAAACCCTGCTCACTAGGTAACTTTTTTCCCAGCATGGTTTTCAAGATTCTGAAGAACTTTGACCCAGCCTAAATCGACAACAGTTCAACATAGTGCCGTAAGACTCGGGAAAATATCTTTATTTGAAGTAAGGAGTCCATGATAATTTTTGGGAACAAAACTGGAGCGGGTCGAGCACGACCTTTGGGTGATTTGGTCTGGAATGACCCAACTGTCTTGGATCTCTCTACCCACTTGTTGTTGAAACGGAGCCTTGACCTCTGTGTTATGGAAATTTCGGCAGCATCAAGAGTCCCCTGCAATGTGTTGCCAAGTTTCTCAAGGGCATCAAAAGTATGTTCTTGGCTGCCTGTGTTTGACTATGGCTCTCAGATACAAAACTACCCCATTTCAACACAGTAAGAAACACAGATTTGTAAACAGCACTTGTTGATTGCACTGTACATAGGATCTATATAAAGGATCATAGCGAATACTACATCTTGTGCAATAATGTCAGGAACACAAAAAGCTAGATTTGAAACCACTCTTACGTCGTAGTGATAATATTTGTGTGAAGCTACGCAATTCTTGTCCTGCAAATAATTTAAACCATATGTTTCATCTGCCAGCGTGATGATCCCCTGAAAAACAATTCTCACTTCCCTGGAACTACCGGTTCAGAAACCTCTCCCTGACATGTTTAGCACCAGGGAGGGAAACCAAGGGCAGCGGTGAAAAAGACAAACACACACGGGGCTATGTTCTCACTGTGTAACAACTGCTCTGGCTACTAAAATGAACATGCCCCAAATTAATATAACATGGCTTAACACAATACGCTGGCAAAGCTAAGAAATAAATTTAGTAGTTAAATGTACAATACATAAACACGTGCCATAACATGATAGTTTCCTCCTGCATTCATGCGCTGCCATTCATCCCACTTAAAGAAGTACTCAATTATATGATAGCATTACACGCTCGTTTGACAGACCTTGAACAGGATTACATATAGCACAAGATAAAAGTAGAGTGAGCACAATGTGCAGCTTTCCATTCACGCATAATTGCCGCAGCAGTCATGCATGAAGGCTGCTAATTTGTTCGAGAAACACCAACTACCAACCCTAGCTGTCTGCCTTGCAACATGTTTTGTATATTCTGGAATTTCGTAACTTCATGTTAGACATTACGAAGAGCAGCCTTGTGCACGAAAGTCTCGTCGCATTAAAATTCAGATGCTCTCAGCAGTCTTCTTTTTGTTGTGAATCTCTATCGCAGGATACCTGCACGTTGCTTTTCTACGTACTGTGACTTTGCAGCAAGATTATGGACTTTTATAAAGAGACTACACAGCACTGCTCATGTATTTTTGCCTTTCGAACAGCATGTATGCAGTATGCACACAGTATTTGTGCAGCGGACCCACTAAAAATGTAATGAATGTGGCATAGCCCACAGTAATGCACCAAGTTCAACACAAGTATTGCAGAATCCAGGTAGTTCAGCTTACATGCCAATCCAGTAGTACTATACAGTGTGAAGTTGTGACAAATAAATAGTTACCATTTTTCTTAGCTCTCAGAACACAGACAGTGAATTAATAAGAGTAGACAACGTTAACATGAATTCTGGGCTATTCTTCAATCAAACATTCACAGATAGTAAAGGCACCTTCCTCAATGGCCGTTGATGACAGTGAAAATTCTAAAACGTTATCACAGACATCAGCTTCTGCGTGTCAGAAAGGATTGCGTGTCCAACAGTAATCCAGCTAACAGAAATAAAAATGTGCAAAAGAGAAATTAAGTGAACTAATGTAACGTACCTTCTATATCAGGCAGTGAAGCTTGTACCACCCCATCCACAGGAACCAGTGTCCAGACAGCACAAGTGATTGAACTGGGAGATAGTGCTCAGCTAATCGGAATGGCGACCTTTGTTTTCCACCCTGAAAGCACAGGTTGTAACGTTGAGGGCAGATTTAAGAGTGGTGTCAAGATTTCTGCACGAGAGCGCACGTGAAAATGGAACATAGGTGATTACTCAAATTATAACATCACATTGTCATACCTGTTGGTGGCAGCTAGACTGCAACTAACCTGTCAGCAATTTTATCATGCACCAGATGCAAACCAGATCCTGCGTCATTTCCGCCTTCAGCGTGCGCCTGTGGTACTTCACAGGTTAGATTATCAATACGATTGTGTTGTTAATCGTGGCTATATCAGAGTAAGCTCAGTAAGACAGCTGCACAATTGACTCATAAAGCTTGTTATATTTATATCTGAGCCTCGACTTACCTTTTTGCTCTCGTTTTTTACCTTGATCCTCCGTGGCACGTTCAAAATTTGTGTGTCGGGCATCTTAGATTTTCATCAGACCATTTCGTCCCAAGATTCCAAATCGACTCTGGAGTCGCTCGTAACCTATGATAACATTCGTGGACGAAATCCTTGGAGTGGAACTTAGCAGGCACCGCTGTCGCTGTCAACCAAGGGCTTCGTACTCTTTGTCTTTTGGCAGCTTATAATAGGTAACACTTGAATGCTCCGATGAATTGTTCTAACGGCGTAGCACCGTCGCATTCTCGACAACTTCGCCGTGGCATATCACGTATCATATCGCTCCAGCCCATAAAAGACAAGGTCAGATCAAGGAAGTGCACTTTCCAAACGGCGCCGTGCTTTGTTTCCGGCTTAGCAATAACATAACAGCTGTTCTCTTATGTACGATGCACAGAGGACGAAACGAAAGAAGCCAAACGGCCAAGTCAAGAGTCTATGCCAAGCCAAAGACAGATAAACCGAGAGCAGTGACGTCGGTGCCCCGTGCGCAGGGCTTGCCGACGGTCTGACGGGCGGGCGTGGGAACTAAAAAATTTTTTTTCTAAAAAACTGCAAACAGTTGGACCAAGATATTTCGCACACATATTCAGTGTTCGCTAATGAATACACAGCGCGAGTATCGCTCAGTTCTGCGGCACTTCAAAATCGACATATCTGACCTTTATATGACATATCTGACATATATGACATATCTGACCTTTAACCTTGTCCTCCCAAGTGGAAGCTTGAAAAAGCTGACTGGAAGCAGTTCTCAGAAAAGTGTGACTTATCATTGATTCCTATGGATAGAATGACGACCGATGAAACCAACGATCTTATCACCAATGTAATTCTTGAGGCAGCAGAACAATCCGTACCACAAACATCATGTAAACTGTCAAGGCGACCTCACCTTGGTAGAACGATAACTGTGAGGAAACTCGGAAACTCGAAAATGGGGCATGGGGTATATTTCGGAGGTACCCCACCACACAAAATCTGTTAGCCTTTAAAAAGGCAATAGCAAAGGCCAGGTGGGCAAGAAATCAACCTAAGCGATCCTCTTGGCAGAACTTTGTAACTTTTCTATGCCGAAATACCAAACCTAAAGTGGTTTAGGATAGGCTCCACAAAATCAGTGGTGACCATATCAGTAAATGGAACAGTGGGTGACCACGCATACACACGCGGCAAACGACAACACTCCGAACACAACCCTCACACACACAAAGTTCACGCAAACTGTGACACGGAAAACCACAAGCACGCAAACACAGACAGATGACATCGAGGAACACAGCGAGTCTCCACAGCCACTGACCCCACAGCCACCGACCCCACAGACACGACGCACGCGCACATCACGCAGAAAACACCGTTGACTATCTAATCACCAGACTACCATGCAGTCAACGAACTTTCTACGAATGCGAAAACTCATGGAGAAACGTAGCCGATACCAACATCATCTACGGATCTACACCCACCACCTGGCTCACAACACAGTACCTAAAGGCCTCACCCCTAAAACAGTTCCTGCACTAGGAAAACTTACACCTGAACTAGAGCTAGAGTGGGCATCAGCCCTTAACAACACAGCCCGTACGTTTGTAGAAATATTAAAGAAACAGTGCCACGCGCAACTCGCTACGATCCAGGCCCAAATTAACAATATCAGTCTCACTGACGCGGAGGCAAACACTCTCGAACTACACCTTCAACAACTCAACCGCGAGCGAGCTAACAAGGAACACTCAAAACTCGGAAAACCTAATTCCATCAACGACACGGATACCGGACCCACTACCACGACACACGCAGCAGCCGAACAAATAATTTCCAGCACCACAACACCAACTCTCCGCAACATCGCTGAGTCACCCCGAGAAAACGCTGACGCAAGCACCGTAATAGATATATCACGCTCACTAACCAGCGACGAACTACAAGTCCTCTCTAGGGGGTTAACATTCTGCCCTACACTCAATTCTGTTAACGAACACGAAATCCACAAAGACATATCAGACTTTGCGAGACAGCTACGCCTTAGAGAATTCTTCGCTCATACAACACAAGAAAACAACAACGACCTCCGACTACCATCAACCTGGACACCAAATCACGGCCGAGAACCCGCATTAGACCTGTACATTAAACAAGTAAGCAACGACATCCTTCGCGGTATTTCCCAAAGCTCGCGTGGTCACAACCTCACTAAAACACAGCGTGACATCATCAAAGCGCTAGCTGACAGAGATGATATCATTATCAAGCCCGCAGATAAGGGTGGGAGTATCGTCATCTGGCCCACAGATAAATGTATTTCTGAAGCTCATAGGCAACTCAACAATACGCAACACTACCTCAAACTGGACCATGACCCAACAAAGGAGTACACGGCGCTAATAACCCATACCATACAGGACCTCCACGAACGGAAGCTCATCACACGTGATGACCTCAGATATCTCACCCCATCAAACACAGGCGCAGGTCGTTTCTATTTACTGCCCAAAATCCACAAGGTACACGCCAACGAGCTCTATACGGCTGACATCCCCCGCAGGCCAATTGTATCTAATAACAACACACCAACAGAAAGACTCTCGAAATTCCTGGACCACTATTTAAACCATATTCCGACAACACTGCCATCGCATGTACAAGACACACCCCACCTCCTCAGAATAATCAGAGATATAAACAACACTCGTACATTTGGTAGGGACACAATACTAGCCACGCTGGATGTGACATCACTGTATACTAACATCCCACACAACGACGGAATCACAGCCCTCTGCAATACCCTTTCTACAACAAACACCAGAAAAGACACGGAAACCATACTCGCTCTAATGGACTTGGTCCTTAAACTGAACTACTTCGAGTTCAATGGCGAACACTACCTACAAGTACACGGTACAAGTATGGGCACACCTGTTGCACCCACATACGCAAATATCTTCATGGGGTTCTTAGAAAACAAAGTTCTCAGCGCCCTCTCATTGAAACCCACGGTGCACCTTCGATACATCGATGATATACTGATAATATGGGAACACGGGGAACACGAATTTCAAAAGTTCATAGATCTACTGAACACCGCGCATAGCAACATAAAGTTCACATCACAACAGTCAACTCACTTCCTCGACACCACAATACACTAGACAACGGCAACCTCATCACAACCCTGTACAAAAAGCCATCTGACAAACAACAATACCTTCACTTCAAGAGTCACCACCCGCGTCACTGTAAGGTTGGAATTCCTAATGGGCAGAGTGTAAGACTACGCAGAATTTGTTCAAACGACACAGATTACGCTGAGAAGCTTGACGAACTCTGCAGTACACTTGCCCAAAGGGACTATCCAGACTCCCTTCTAACCGAATTCTGTCGCAAGGCACTCACACTCGATCGAGACGAGGTTCTGGAAAACCGAAAAAATCCTGACGCGTGCCAAATAAGCTCCATCACAAGATATTCCAACGCACTTCCAAACATCAAAGCCATTCTACAGAAGCACAAGCCCCTCCTCCAAAGCAATGACCGACTTAGCAATATATTCACAAATCCCATACAGGTGACATACCGACGCGCAAAAAACCTGGCAGACTCCTTGGTCAATGCCAAAATCAGCAAAACAAGCACCCCGTACACGGGAACACGACCCTGCAACCTCCCGCGCTGCAAAACATGCAAGCACGTTCAGCACGCTAACTCCATCAAAAGCACTGCGAGCAATTACACCCACCCCGTTAGCCACGCATTCACATGCACAAGCTCCAATGTCATATACTGCATTGAATGCGGCGACTGCTCTATGCAATACATTTGTGAAACCGGCCAACAAATGAACAACCGCCTTACCGGACACAGAACCGACACGTCCAACAAACTCCCCAAAGCAGTCGCCGAACACTTTAACGTTCCTGGTCACAATTTTGACAACATTAAACTATATATATTCTAGAAACCGGGTTTAGATCCACACGTGACAGACGTGATAGGGAGTCTTATCTCATATACAAGTTCAACGCTCTTCACCCGTCCGGTATCAACAAATCACAAGGCACCCTAGAAACACCTCACAAATAAAATATGACTTTCCCTTCTACCTCCATTATCATCTGTTATGTTCTGCATGGCCACTGCTTTCTACTTTCTTTATTGCATGCCACAACTTTGCATTACAAATATAAAAAAAAAACCTTTACTGGTTCTGGAATTTTCCCCACGTAACCACTAACCTCCTTATCTTTCGCTATGCTTGCCAATTCTTGCCTGTTGTCCCGTTTCGTCCACGTGTTCGTGAACCTTCCATTTTTCTGTAACCGGTCTGTAGCCTAGATCACTACGTTCACATAATCCCCTCCACACTCTAACAAAGCAGACATTCACTCCGGCCGTAAAAGCCCGTACGGAACCTTTCTTCCCTCCGGGCTGTTGACCCACAATTCGCATGAACGTTTAAACACGTCACACCTAACCCTTTAAATACCATGCCAATGATGAGGACGGTGCCCAGAAGAAGAACAGTCTCTGTTCGAAATATCGGCGGCTTCTGTCCTGAGGCAACTCCCTTCCTACATTCTACCGGTTCGCTGGATTTCTGACCATTTAGAGCACGCACCTTGAGTTTTTTTACCCCTTTCATTGTATCTTTTTATTCTTCCACCTGCATCTTAAGAAGGGATGAATGGATGGTCAAACTCCCTGTCCCGCGTATGAACTGCGGCAAATTTACCCTAGAGTACTGGAAAGGAATGGAATACCTTACCTATAACGATAAGGCAAGAACCCAATTATACTGTCACCAAAGCAAAACTTACGCCATATCTTCTGCACCAAACTGCACAAAATCTCTTGCACCAATGCAATAACAAATCGTTTAAATGGTCCCGTACATGTCGTACTTTTCTTAGAGGTTATTTCTGTGTGTTGGAATTGTACTTGTAACTTCATTTGATGTCCAGGCCACATGATGTAACTTTATTTTGTTGTTATGGTCTACTGACCTGCTGACTGCGGATTGCGTCACAGGCTTGACTGCAATCCTGTTAATTACATTGTACGCAATTCTACTGTTGCAAGTAAAGACTTCTTCTTCTTCATGGCACTATTCTGCCTAAGAGCTCCACAAAGAGATTTTTTTTCTCTCTTCTAGTGCCCTTTGATACATTTTTCTCTTTGGTCTCAGTCAGCTCAACAGATACCTTTTTATGTTTTATTTATTGCGTATAGTTATTCTAGTCAGAGTTGTGCCAACCACACGGTTTCTCAATGTGCAAACAGGGGAGCACTGTGCCAGAATATCTTCTAACAGTACACTTTTGGCCAAGCTACCTAACAATCATATTGAGCGTTATGTATATTTAAACGCTAAAAGTACTGTCAAAAGGCAGGGTAGACAGGTACAGGTCTATCAAACGTCGCATCAACATAAGTTATGGTATCTCAGAAATTGTTTAATAAAAAGACACACGTTCATGCTCAACTCCATGGAAATTGTCGTTCTGAGGCTGGAACACAGAAAGCCTCCAGTAAGTTCTGATGATTTACCTAATGAAGTTCATTTTATTAAACAGTTTTTGAGAGGCTTCTTACTTTGTAACTTCTTTAGTAGTCATCTTTTTAAGCTCAGTATATATTCACTTAATACAATTTTATGTATGGTATTTCAAACATTAATTGTGTGCAGAATAGTGTTTTCTCTGATAACTTGTCAGTCATTTCATCAGAGTTGTATAATGGCTATTACAGCTGTTAGTCATATTTAAGAAAGGGTAGCTTTCCTTTATACTATATTGTATTTCTGTATGGTGCCTTCACCTCCCCGTGCCTTAGGAACAAGGCGAAGACAACTGTGACAAGTTGTACACTGCCTTCTGATGTACAGGTCTTTCAACATGTAAGTAAAGTGCCTAATAGGTCCATGCGTACTGTGTGTTTTCTATCAGCCACACAAAACACCTTTTTGAGTAGGCTGTACAGATTGCATGGGGTGTACACTTAATCCCTGAAAGGAGTAAGTTATGGTACAGCTTGGGACAAAAGTTTACGAAACACCGGTGCGTCGCATTTCTCAATTGGAGCGACAGCCTAGCAGCAAACGGCAGCGGACAGATATACTGGGAGATGAACAGAATAGCTGATCACCCGTTTCTTATTCGATCTCTTCCTGATGGCTAGCAGGAGGCCGCTCCGATGAAGAAACACGTCAGTGCTGTGTTCTGTAAACTTTTGTCCCAAGCTGTACCTAGGGTGTACACAAAAAAGGAGTATAATTAGAGCATTTTTGGGAGGGTGTAGGTATCAAAAGGAGTGTTAATATGCACCTGTAAATGAGTATGTTATGGTATGTGCAAATTATACCTAAAAGGGTGTTTTAAGATTAAAAGTGTGTAGTAGTTCATCATCTGATTCTAAAACTACGGGTGTATGCCTTCTCTTTGCTATGTGTTGTTATTATTCTCTTTGCTATATATTATTGTGGTTAGAGAACGGCAACTCAAACAGCACTGGAAATCATAAGGCCAAATTTATACCTCGATATTAAATGGTTGCCTTCGAACTGTCCTGCAAGATGCGTGGTGGTGGCCCATGTTTCAATAAGCACAATGAAGTCGGCGTGCTCATCATCACTGCTGGATAGGATCTACAGCGAGGAGCATGCTTGTGTCGTTCTTCGCTTAGGAGAAACATGGTTGTCTATGTCATCTGCACTTCGAAAATCACCTCTCATATCATCGTAAGACGACGCGCCGGACGGTTCAGGAGTTGCATATGACGACGAACGCGTTGTTACCTTTCACATTTTACACGAAGGCACTGTGACATCACTCTATTTCGGACCAAACAGCATGCTGAGATGCAGCGGAAAGCTGCTGTGAACTTGTAGGAGGACGTAAGGGATCAAAATCATGCTCAATGACGCTCAGGGCAGCACTCTGCGATAAGCGTACATTTTTCTGTTGCTTTGGTATGATGAACAAAAGCTCATGAAACCAGCGCACATGTACCATAAGAACACGAATTGATCTCGCTGAGTCTGGCACAAGAAACTTGAAAACGCGAAGCGAGAACTGAAAGCAGCCGCGGGCTGACAGCTGAACGCAACGAATCACAGCGCGCGCGCCTTGCTGTCAATGATGATGCAGATGGGTCAAAGTCGCCATATTGCCATGTCTTTCGGCCCATTCCCCGCTAGAACAAGGGGGATCGCCATCTTGTGGGACGGTTCTTGCAAACATCGCAAAATCTGCCCCCTAGATTTGTACCGAAGTAGAAATTATCTGCAAACAATGTGCACCGATCATGCTATTTCTCAAAAAGCCACTTTAATCAGTATCCAATCCAGCGTGAGTTATGGCTGCCGTCGCTCCTCAATGGGTGTGCGGATGTGTTCACGGTATTTCCAATCGATGTCGGCACAGTTCCCCTAGAAGTCGGCCCAGGACGCACATTTCCCCAGGGCGTCAGTCGTGACGTTGCCCACATACATGAGGCCGACAACGGCAAGCCCTTTCACCACCACCACCACCACCAATCACAGCGGACGTACGATCCTGTGCGTTCTGTCCAGTTGTGTCTGTGGACTGTGATGTTCGCTAAATATTGCGATGCTCGCCAGCCAGCTGAGGCTGCTTTGGATGATGTAGAAGAAGGTGCCCAGCGTAATTCTACGACGACATTGTGCGAGGAAGTGACTGACATTTGTACATTTATACCCATCGTCCTGCGTATGTTGGGTAAAACACTTCTGCGTTAGTGCGCAGATTATGCTTTTCTGATTGCCAATGAACGGCAGTGCTTGAGTAGCTGCCTACTGCAGCAGTGCAGTAGGCAGCTTCGTTTTCGCTTTCGCAAGTGAAGAATGTTTTCTGTCACAAGTGCTTCGTGAAACAATTTTCTCCTGCCACCACCCTCAAAAGCTATGTTGCGAAGGTTTGCCAGTGAAAATTGTTTCAAACGCTGTTCGTAGCTACGAATATTTTTGCGAATGAGTTGTGGAATAGTAACACGCAGTGTATGATAGTGGCAGACATGATTTATTCGCAAATATATATTTAGTAATCGGTTATATTTGATAAGGCAAGTTGCATAATCACTTCGAATCCCCCGCAAGTACTCCATGAATCAATTTCAACCTCCATGTAACTTTTCTCTTAAAAGTCCGGTTTGGAAGTCCAACTGGTTTCATGCACCTCATTTTGTAGCCGTTGAGACGTTTTGTAACCGTCTCGTTCACGTCATCCACTTCCACACTCAAAGAAAGCGGCTTAAGGACGGTGTGTTTTCAGCTGTACCTTTCCCACTGTGTGTGTGTGTGTGTGCGTGCGTGCGTGCGTGCGTGTGTGTGTGTGTGTGTGTGTGTGTAGTTGGAAGCTTAGTGGCGCGAGGGCAACTAAGGCCAAAAAGCGGCAAATTATTGACTAATGTGAGCTCAACGTGTATTAATGGGTATGGATGGATTAATAAAAATACTGTTTAGCACGTCATAAAATAGATGCTCTAAAACTGTTAAGTGATCCAAGCTTTTACAGGCTACTTATCAGCTTAGTGGATTCTAAAAATTTGATGACATTTATGTGTGGCACAACTGGTTCCTCAATCAGCAAGAGAGAAGGGTGATAAGGGATGTGATATCGATAAAATGCCGAGAAGTAAGTGCGGCGATGATGTTCATATAAAGGACATGTCAAAAGAATATGTATTACTGTGAAAGGTTAGCAACAATGATGGCATTCTAGCTGTTCTTCACCTAACAGTAAGTGACGATGTGTTATGTTGGTATGTCCGATCCGAAGTCTTGCAAATGTAACTTCATACAACCTGTTTTTGTTGTGACTGCTACCCCATTCGTTAACTGTTGGTTTGATCATGTGTAACTTGTTTTGTATTTGTTTATTCCAGCTTTCCTGCCATAACGATAGCATGGCTCTCTTGAGCACTGTTCGGTGGTTCAGGAATGGTATAGCCATAATTTGTACCTCAGTTTCAGCTAGTTTCGCCGTGGCATCGGCAAGCTCGTTCCCTGAGATATCAACATGGCTTGGTACCCAACAGAAGTGTACAATACAGCCTTTCTGGATAAGTCTTTGGGTACACAACAGAAGATGGTGCAAAAGTGCGTTTTTAGCTGGTTGTTTTGTTTTGATTGCCATCATCAAACTTTTCGAGTCTGTGTAGATGACTGCCTTTTTCTCCTTTCCTTTTTCTATACATTCAAGTGCAAGCAGCACTCCGTGTATCTCTGCAGTGTATATGCTGGCTTTGGGATTAATCTTGACAGAGCGCACGTGACCTGTCTCTGTCACTGCTGCTGCAGCAACGCGGTAAGGTGACTTAGAGCCATCTGTATAGAATTCTGCAAAACCTCTATAAGTGTTCTTTATTTCCAGGAACTCTGATTTAATGACAAAGGAAGACGTAAGTTTCTTGTCGTATTTGTCCAGCTCAAAATTACACCGGTTCTCCTTTTTCTTCCATGGAGCAACGTCATCATTGTGTGAAAGAATGTGTTCTGGAGTGAGCTCCAACCCACATTCCTCAGCTATACTTTTAGCTCGAACTGTAATAGTTGGGATGGACCTTTGTTTATTCTGGAACAAGGCCCTTCTGCGATTGTTCTCAAAGATAGAATGACAGGGATGATCTAACAGCGATAAAACCTTTTTGATATAAGATAGAGTTAAAAACTTTCTTCGAAGTGTTAAAGAAGGTTCGAAGCATTCGACATATAAACTTTCGACTGGAGACGTCCGATATGCCCCTGTTACCATCCTGATAGCAGAGTGGTGAACAGGATCAATACACTTGAGTGTGGACGGTCGAGCTGACCCATAGATGATACTTCCGTAATCTATCTTGGACCGTATCAAAGATCGATATACGCGCAGCAGGCATGCTCTATCTGTACCCCATGTCTTATGAGAAAGAACTTTCAGAATATTTGATGCTTTCTGTGTAAGTATTTTTAAGTAACGAATGTCTGATCCAAATGTTAGCTTCGAGTCAAATATTAAACCAAGGAACTTATACTGAGGCTTAACCGGTATCCTCTCTCCATGAAGCAATAGATTGGGTTCAGGATGCACGCCACGTTTGCGCGAAAAGCAAACACAGGCAGTTTTCTCAGTGGAAAACTTAAAGCCGTTCTCGTCTGCCCATTTAGTCAAACGATCGATGGTAATCTGCACCTGCCGTTCACATATATCTAGATTACAGGAAGCATAGCTTATCTGTAAGTCATCCACGTACAAGGAGTAATGAATCGTGGGGGGAATAATGCTGGCGACTGAGTTCATTTTAAGTGCAAAAAGTGTGACACTCAGTACACTTCCTCGAGGGACTCCGTTTTCTTGTACATACACATCTGGGAGTGTGTCTCCCAGACGAACACGAAAAGTTCTTTGAGAGAGGAAGTCTTGAATGCATCGCTGTTGAATGCATCGCATTAACATGTTACCTCCTACTCCACAATTTATAAGGTCTTGAAGGATTCGATATCTCCATGTTGTGTCGTAAGCCTTCATAAGATCGAAATACACAGATAAGCAATATTGTTTACTCACATGAGCTTCTCTAATCTGTGTTTCCAGTCGTGTTAAGTGATCGAGTGTTGATCTGTGACGTCAAAACGCACATTGGAAACGATGTATTGTCTGTGTGGTCTCTAAGACGTAGACTAATCGGTTGTTGACAAGTCGCTCATATGTTGCAGAGACAACTTGTCGATGTTATTGGGCGGTAACTTTCTGCACGACATCGGTCCTTATTAGGATTAAGGATTGGTATGACGATAGCAGTTTTGCAATCTTTCGGTATTATGCCCTCCTTCCAAATTATGTTAAAGAAACCAAGCAGTGACTGAAGGGAGCAACTGGGAATATTTTGTATCATACTGTAATGGATATTATCTGGGCCTACTGCTGTGGGCTTACAACTGGATAGCACAGTTTCAAATTCGTGCATCGTGAACTCGCAGTTGTATTCAGCCCTATCACTGGACGTTAAGAGTTTCTTTCGCTTCAATTTTTCTTTGTGCCTTATGAAATTGTTTGAGTACCCAGCAGAACTGGATACTTCAGAAAAGTGTTTACCCAAAAGATCTGCTTGCTCTTTTAGCGAAGTGCTGCATGAATTATTCGGCGTAAGAAGTGGAACAGCGAAAGCCCGATTTTCGCCATCAATTTCTCGTATTTTCTCCCAAACAGCTTTTGCAGGAGTCTGGCTGTTTATACCTGAGACATACTTCTCCCATGAAGACTTCCTAGCTTGCTTTCTAGTGTATCTAGCTTTCGCTTTTGCCCTTTTGAACGATATCAGATTGTCCAGTGTTGGATAGCGTTTGAAAACGTTCCACGCCTTGTTCTGAGCCTGCCGCGTTTTACGACATTCCTCATTCCACCAAGGCTTTGGCCGTAGTCTTATCGTCCCACTGGTTTGTGGGAAGGCTGTTATAGCTGCGTCGAGGATAACCTTTGTGATAGTATCGTTTTCATGGTCTACCGGTAAGTGTTTTGTCATGTCACGATTGATTATGGCATGCTCTCTGAAGGCTGGCCAGTTCGCCTCTGACAGTTTGCATCGTGGAGGACGTACCCGTAGAGTTGGAGGACTCACTCTCGTCTCCAGAAGAATCGGAAAGTGATCGCTGCCATACGGATTTTGGATGGCATTCCAGGTATATTCTAGCGACAGCCCTGGAGATGCAAGTGATAGATCAATACAAGAAAAGTTCCTGTGTGTTGAGCTGTAATACGTTGGACTACCATCATTCAAGATAGAAATGTCTGTGGTATCTCAAAGTTGTTCAATTAATTTGCCACGTACACCTGTTCGCTCACTGCCCCAGAGTTGGTTGTGAGCATTAAGATCTCCCAATATGAGGAACGGTTTTGGGAGCGGTTTGACTAAATTGACAAGGTCACAAAATGTAGGATGGCTATTTGGTGCCATGTACAGGGATACAACAGTGGTTAGAGTCTTGAGCTGCGCCCTAACAGCTACAGCTTCTTGGGGGGTGTTTAGTTTTACTTCTTTAACGATTACACCAGAGTTCGCTATTATAGCTACACCTCCTCCAGCGTTGTTGTCCCTGTCCTTGCGGAAGGTTGTGTAATGTTTGAACAGTGTTGTGTGTCTTTTTCTCAGCATTGTTTCCTGCAAGGAGAACAAATGCGGTCGATGTATGTCTAATAAGTAGCAGATGTCATCATAGTTACGTATGGCACCGCGACAGTTCTACTGTAGAATCAAAACAGTCATCATACATGAAAGTAAGAGATGTTTAAATCTGAAGGTTCTGTTTTGCATGCTATGTTGAACTGTCCTTTTTGGTCCTGTGATTCGTGGTTTCCTTCCTTTTTCAGGTATTTGTCGTGGTTCTTTCGGTGTCAAAGTTTTGTTAGAGTTACGTTGTGTGCCTGTGTGCCCAGACGTGCTGGGACTTGTCTCCATAGCCTCCTCCGTTGGCACACAACCGAAGGGGGATCGGTCAGGCAGGTTTCCTGGTCGCTGTGGTTCTCTGGCTGGCACGGAACGTGTCCGCGCCTGGGGGGCAACTGGTGTCCCACTGGACTCTCGGGGAGTCACTGTGGGTGAAGTACTCAGGCCTGCTGTTGCCCCCTGGCGCACAGCCTGAGCATAAGGGGTACTCCTGAAAAAGGATACCCTTCGTCGAGCTTCAGGGAAAGAAATCTTCTTTTTGATTTTCAGTGTTACAATTTCCTTCTCAAGTCTCCACTGCGGGCAACAGCGTGAGTATGCTGGGTGTTCTCCTTTACAATTGCTTTGTATTTTGGGCCTACTGCGTTGCTCAGTACTTTACCAGCAATGAAAGGGGATATGCTGCGCACAGTGGTTTGTGTTTTCAGGATGTATGCAAAGAAAAATGCGGGAATGAGTGTTGGGGTTTGACAAGCCCTACAGAGATTTCTTCGGTGCGTCCACGTTTAGGAGAACGATCAGAAGCTTGAAATTTCTTTGAACCCATATGATTGCCGATTGTTTCGGCAGTGGTGCCGGCCGCCCACCACCGAGCCCAACGAGGGAACGTGATAAATGGTTGACACGTTAGCCGTACACCGCTGCTATAACCCTATGCAGCGTAACCAAGGGTGATTCGATGCACAAGGTTAACCCTCGCTGCCTAGAATGAGCGGAAATCAGGAAAAGGTAGAAACTAGGACAGACAAAGGCGACAGGAAAGTAAAATAATTGAGGAAGTTAGGAAAAGGCAACTGGCTGATTTCGCCCGGTCGGGTCACTCCGAAGGTACCGTCTGCGAGAAGCGGGAGCCAAAGTGGAATATTGCCTCCACTGAGGGGCCATAACGGTCCAAAACCTCAGCATTGGCTCAGCCACCAGGACCTCCTTTTCCCCGGTTACGGCTAAGCCACGCACAGCCGTCACGTGGGTGGCTCCAAACCACTCGTGGCCGGGTCCGTGGTGTCGCAATACTCACACGTAGCATATAGCTTTCAGTTCTCCACATATGCAAGCATATTGACGTAACATGAAAAATTATTGGTTGGTGATTCATATGAATTAACAGAAAGCCTGATTGACTAGATATAACATGAAAAACGGTTAAAACTTGGCCTGGTTGGTGACCACGGGAAGAAATTTGAAGAATGCCATATTCGTATAGTTTACTCTGTACCACTAAAATGTGATACGGTATATATCAGGCAATCGTCAAGGGGGGTGGGAATATATATTTATTGAAAGGAAAGGTCTGCAATCGTCAAGGTGCATAAACAGAGCGAGCGTTTGGGATGGTTGATACAGCACTGGGGATTTTAAAGTGTATTTAAATGATGTGCATGAACACTCGTTTAAAAGGACATTCAACTAATACCTCTAATAGATAGGGTGCGTTGGCGACCACTTATTGACATGTGTGGGATGTCAGGCAAAATTCCCAAAAAAACATTTTGTTCAGGTGTAAAAAACAAGGTAGCCTTCTCTTTCGAGAGGCGCATGAGATCAAAAACGCAGGTAGTAACTGCGTCAGTAACCCCTGTATTTATCTTTCCCAAAACATATCAGCATTCATGTCGACCACTTAATCATAACGGTTGTGTGTGCGAGAGATGGTGGTGTAAACAGGAAGTCCTACACAAGAGGGAATAAAGGGGAGAGGAAGGTTCTTATGTATTTAAGGCCTCGTTTCACAAAATAAAAATTATTTGGTTGGCAGTTCAGTGTGGTGTCCTCGTCTTTTTTGTGTTCCGTTCTCGTCTTTTCCTGCACTGAGGGTTTTATCGTTTTTAACTATATTAGACGTAAGATGTGAAATAGTGGGTACGTTCACAAAGCATATGCACAAATGAAGTTTACTTTGCTGTAGATCACTGATTATAGATTTTTTAACAAAATTTGTTTGCTTCGCTTTCACATGAGCCAAGGCATGCATACAATTAAGAAATATCTGCGCAGCAGTAAAAGATGAGTAAATGGCTTGTATTACGCGTTACTAATATCTGCAAAATTCATATTCACCCACCCATACGCTTGTTGCTTTTTCCACACAAACCAAACGCTTCATGCTTGATAGAAGTGAAATGTGGAACACCGTCATTGCGTGCACAAAACGTGTGCACACCTAGTGCCACTACTTTGCTGGCCGTAACTATTTATTGTTTTGAAGTAAGTGGGTAAATGGGTTTGAAGTAAATGAGTAAAATGGGTTGTGCATGTGCTGTACATGCCATAAGGGAAAACTTTTCTTCTGGAGCATACAAAGATTTTTGCCTCTTTGACGTGTGATGCAGTAGGTGCTGTCTGACCATGTGTATGTTTATTCGCTTTCAGTGAGGTGAAACTGTCACTTTCCTTCCAGGTGCTTGTGGGCAGCATGCAATACCTGCTATATTGACAGAGGTACACTGGATGGTTTGGTCGTGGACACTGCTTGATCACAACAGTATCCCTTTCATGCACAATAGAGGTCTGCCACATACCCTTCTGGAGTAACCAGACAGCCACTACACCGTAAAATACATTCTGCAGACATCAAAGCTTGTAATGTTGCTTTATCGATCACTGTGTTTACGAATGAGCATACAAGTGATAGCCACTAAACAAAAAACAAGGAAGGATAACATCCCCATATTGTGTCCACGTCAATTTGCAAGTGCTACGCCTCGCACCAACCAGTAACACAATGTATGCATGCTTGTTTTTTCTCTTCTGTTCAGTGCACAGGTGTTTGCCAAAAACATGTTCGTTCCAGTCCATAAGCTATAAGAGAACATAGGCTATCACCTTACCTATATCAAACATCCCCAGTTCATGACTTCATCAGTATAAGAAGGCCTCAGGTGGGGACATGTCAATGTCTTCAACAGAAGCTTCTCTTCAGAGGCATCCCTATCATTGACAAAAATTTTAGAGCTTTTCTGTGCACATTCATCTTTGCAACCCTTTCTCAATTTCGCATTATAAATTTCCCATGTTTTCCCTCATGGGAAATGGGGTCCAGTTGCAGTCATTGCTGCGGGCTCAGGGCTTTTGCAGACTGATACTATTTCACTGTAGCTCACATCTTTGCAAGTGTTTGTGTTTCACTCAGGAGGTGATCTACATCCTCTGCGAATATAAGATAATACGGTCATGGCTAATGTCTTTCCTACGCTCTTGAAATGAAACATGGTCGCTCAAGACTGTCATGGATGTTGAAAGGGTGCCGGGTCAAACCTAAACACATTATCTCGAAGTTTGTATACACCGTTTTTTGAATGACAGCTCATTTGTATACATAAGCTCATACTTCTCCACATGCTGCATTTCCCTCAGAATTGGAACTACACCTGTAAAGGTGGTTACAAGTATGCTACATCCACGGCTTTAGCTCAGCACATGCACGGCACTTGACCGCAGCTTCAAGGTTTTTCTTAACCCTCTGTTGCAAGATCCTCTTGTGGACTACATGGCCACTAAGCTTTCCCAAGCATGGCAATTGCATATTGCAATTGTGTACTATAAGTAACTAGCTTGTTCTTCTTACCTTTTACTACATGTACCTTTCACGTCATTGTTGCAAATACAATTATTATAACAGAAAATTCAACTACGCAAACCTTGTGTGCCTTGTTTTGTATTATTTTTTCGTGTCCTCAATACTTTCCAAGAAGAATTTGGATTTCCTCCTCACAACCTTCTTTGTCTCTTTTCTCTAATCTACATCAGTATAAATATATGTACCATGCGTGTGTGTGTGTGTGCCTGTATCATGCCTAATGAAGGACGGACTCCATTCGAAAGCTTGTGTTTCAGTAAAATTATTTGGATGTTTCAGTCTCTTATAGCCGTGAGTTCTGATAATCCCACCTGTGTCGCGAGAGGAAGTATGCAATCTTTCTGATAGGTGTTGTAGGTGAGATCTGTTGAGGTGACTTTAATATTAATCGGCTCGAGTAACCAGAGAGCAAATACTACAAGGTGTCCTTTCTGTGCAAATCTGTGCAAACGTAAGACGCTATGAATTCATACCTTGGCTGCACTAGCCCCATGAAAAGGATTGTGCTAGATAGCAAGATGTTCCCCGCAGCCATCTTGTTCACTTCTGGCTGACGTTTCCAAGATAAATTGTGTTCACTTGTGCACACAGCTTTTGCGGTGGGAAGCGTGACGCGAACATCTGTGCCCACTTTGTGAGATGCACCGGAAGTCAGGCATTTCTCAAACAGTTCTAATAGTGGAGTTCTGAATTTGATGCACATTTTATGTACTTCTCCTGGTCTGGTGAAGCAGAGGGCACAACACTACAAAGTAGAAGAGCTTTTAGTATCTGCAAACTTGTATCAGCAGGCTATGTACCATTCAAAACTGTTGTCTTCAGATTCCCAGAATGACTCAACAGCTGGTTCCACCAGTGGTGCACATATTGTCATATCATGCAGATATACGGCTCTGATCATGCACCTGCAAGGAATGCATAAGTTAAAATGTTAAACAAAACAAGACCTTGGCCCACCTCTGAGCATGAGGGTGTATGGATAATAGGTGTTGAATGTTGAGAGGTGTGGACGGTAAATCATGCGTTTACACGCTTTTACTTCCGATTTTCACTTTCTTCTCAGTCACGATGGAAGCCTGTGTCGCTGATATAAATGAAGAATATTCGACACTTATATTCTCCTGCGAGAGCTCAGGGGTCACCAGGGGAAGGAGGATATTCCGTTTGGTACATTACGCAGCGTAGGCATCACAAAAATCAATCTGAATTTGAAGTGAACCATATACAGGGTGTCCACGCTAAGTGTGAACAGATTTTTTTAAAAATATATCAATCACTTTTTCCGAGATGAAATCAATTGCAATATAGCATATGCTGAAGGGCACACCCTAGGGGGGCATTAACAGACTTCTAAGGCAATGTCTTAATTAACTTTCAATAATTAACTTTTTAATTATAAAAGCTACGAAGTTGCTCCAATGAGAACATCTGATCTCTTCGGTCACCAGATACCAAAGCCGTTTTCAGAACAAAAATCCGTTCGATAGATCGTCCGCGAAAAATTCGTGAAGGAACGCCATTTTTCTCTTTATTTTATTCATTGCGCATCTCTAGAGACGCGTCTTTCCTTCGCCCCCAATACGAGAGGATGAAAGAGCACACTATCGCCTCATGCGTCCTGGAAAAAGATTCAAAGAAAACAGAAAATGCAGCCCAAGATAAGGGTAGTCGCGATAGAGTCACCCGGTAGATTTGTGTTTTTGTTTTGTTTCCGCAAGTTAAAGCTAATCTTCGACGCATGAGGCGGCACTGTGCTCTTTCACTCTCTCAGACTGGGGGTAAAGGAAAGCTGCTTCTTTGAAGATGCGCAATAAACAAAATAAAGAAAAAAATGGCGTTCCTTCACGAATTTTTTGCGGACGATCTACCCAACGGATTTTTGTTCTGAAAACGGTTTTGGTATCTGGTGACCGAAGAGATCAGAGAAGAGACCGAAGAGATCAGTTCTCATTGGAGCAACTTCGTAGCTTTTATAATTAAAAAGTTAATTATTGAAAGTTAATTAAGACATTGCCTTAGGAGTCTCTTAATGCCCCCTATACAGGGAGTGCCCTTCAGCATATGCTATATTGCAATTGATTTCATCTCGGAAAAAGTGATTGATATATTTTTATAAAATCTGTTCACACTTAACGTGGACACCCTGTATATGTATTATTCCTGTGTATCGGTAAATACATACCTCGTGTGCACTGGTGTTCGCATTGTCAGACGTCACAAGGAGAAACACTGGTGTCGGGACTGCGGTCCGTTTGAGACGTTTTCGACCGTCCGCTGCTGGCATTTCGTACGACTCGTCATAGAAATGGGTTGAGCAAATACAGCGTGGCTCACGAATGTCTTGACCAAGCGCTTGCAACAACTTTCGTTTCCGCGCATTTTCCATTGGAATCTTGTGGTACACAACGTCCCTTGTCGAAAGAGCACATTTGGTGTATCCCCGAACATTACAGTAGATGCTTGGCATTGCTGTCAGGTGAAGTTCTGTTCAATTTCGGCAGGAAATGAACTTTTTTGCATACACAAACCTCGCCAGACCACAACAGACGCCGTGCGATATGGTTGGGAGGAGAGCTAACAGAGGGCGCTGACAGTATTTTGGGATACTGTTTCTTCAATATTTTGAAGAATTGTCCCAGTAATTCTTGTGATTCTAAAAGTAGTGTTTGTTGGTGATTAGTAGCCGGTCATAAGTTCATTGTGTATTACTTAGGTATCACGCGACGGGAGCACCCACATCATGCCTTTTTTAGCTGTTGCGGGGCGCAATTAACCTACCGTCCGATTTTATTTTTCTAATTTATGCTGTGTAATAATTAACGCGCTTTGAGTGCTTAGGCTCTATGTGAGGCATCACAGAGGCAAACACTGACAGGTCGCACACAGGAACTGGGGGGTAAAATTTCACTTTACAGTTCCTTTAATCAATTTACACCAATTGAATAATGCGCGCAGTTTTGAACTCAATTTTACAATACAATACGCCTTCATAATGCCACTCCCAGACGAGGACGTCGGGATCATGCAAGGACGTCCATGGGACATCGATGGTTTCATGGGTAGTGGACTCAAGCTTTCGATACCGTAACGGACAAACTGCTGATTCAGGTAAATGGATCTCTGATTTCGTTCTATTGCATGCGTTTTCTGCGCTTCTGTGCACAACGAATACACGGAGCAGTCGTGCTCTGTGGGGATGTGTGTGTGTCTAAGGGTATACGCTTGATGTTTGTTGTGATTTAGGATTGCTTTGTCGTTCAAGATACGTGATAACGAGCTGTGTGGTGTTCGCCACCCACACAAAAGTGCACATATTGGAAAGGAACACTATTATTATTTGACTAGAGGTCGCAGCTGTGGCACACTCGCGTTTGGGACGGGCGTGGGACAATGCAAAGGAGACAACACGTTTATCGGACAAACGCGCTGGCTTAGAACATGTTGAAACAGTGTCGCGTCTGCCTGCATGTTGCTGTGTCTTGACCATACAAATCACTTGTTTTTCGAAGGTGCTTGTCACTATGTCACATGTGCTACCATTTTGAATGAGTTCGGTATCAGCACTAGACTCTATCTGACGATAAATGACAGTCGTCAGCAAATAGACGGACAGAACCAGAAAGGGATTGGGGTAGGTTATTAATGTATATGAGGAAAATAAGTGGTCCGAGGACGGATCCTTGAGGTATGCCTGATGAGACACTCCGACAAGGTATCGTTAGCAAAAACCGCCTGTCTTCTGCGTGATAAAAATGCACTGATAAAGTTGAGGGTCGCGGGGTCGATGTTTAGTGGCGCAAGTTTGTATAGAAGTCGAGAGTGGGAAACGGCGTCAAAGGCTTTTGCAAAATTAAAAAAAAAATCGCGTATGTACGTCCCCTGTTGTCAAGTGACATTTGAATGTCATGGACGAACTCGACCAGCTGGATTTCACAAGAAAGCCCCTTTCTGAATCCATGCTGGTATTTCGAAAAGAAGTTAATGCGTTCGATGTGCTTGGCAATATGAGAGTGAACGATGTGCTCCAACAGCTTGCATAGGATGATGGTCAATGAGATGGGTCTGAAGTTCGAGGGAACAGAAAGATGCCCGCTCTTTGGAATGGAAATGACTTTCGCTTGGCGCCAATCGATTGAAACCTCTCCAACTTGTAGACATTGGTTAAAGATAATGGATAAGATATGACTAGAAGTATGTCGGGTGCTTTTGGAGTTAATCATGTCAAGGCCAGGTAATGAAGATGACTTCAGGGACTCCATGAGTTTTACAATGCCAGCCTGAGAAATGGAAATAGGTGACATAGTTATATTACAGGATCAGGTGAAGGAAGGTGCAATGTGGTTTCAACAACAAACACTGAGGCGAAATAACTATTGAGCGTGGCGGCGCTTTCCTCGGCAGGAACATCACCAGCAAAGTCATTTTTCAGTTGAATAACAGAGTCGTGGGCGGGATTCATAATTTTCCAAAATTTTGGGCGTTACTATTCAGAAGGCCAGGAAGGGTGGATTTGAAGAAAATTTCCTTTGCTTCCTTCACGGCTCTCATATATTCGTTTGAGGCTATCTTGTACGCATCCCAAGACGCTACACCACAACGCATCCTAGCTTTCCGATAGGCTCGTTTTTTTTCTTATTTTCTAAGCGCTTTAATAGGCGCGTGTACCACGGAGCAGTTTCACATGATCGGATTGTAATCTTTGGCACATAACGCTCGGTTAAGCAATTTAAGACAGCCTTAAACGTTGGCCAGTTTTCCTCGACAGAGCGGGTGTGACACACCTCAGAAAAACTCTCCAGAAAGTTACAGAGTTCCCGATTTATGGCATCGTAGTTGCCTCTATTATAGTCTCTTATTTCGATGCTTCTGGATTAGTGTTCAGCTCGAGGGAGGTTTTAGAAAACGGTGTATAATCCTGTGATCACTAAGACCATCGAGTAATGTAAGTGAAGAAAATAACTCTGGTGATATTGTAAGCATGAGGTCAAGAATACTCTCACGTGATTCGCAAATGCGTGTTGGTTCAGTAACCATTTGTTTGAGGTCAAACGTTAAACACACAATTCACAGAACTCAGAGCTACATGAGTTAGGAGCTGTGGGTTGGTAAACATTACTCCACTAAATATCCGGATGATTAAAATCACCAAGGAGAACAACTTTATGTGCAGGAAAACTGCGCCGGACAAATGAGAGTGCATCGTGGAGTTTAGGGACAAAACAGCTATCATCAGGGGGTTGGTAACATACACCGACTAGTACCTCCACATATTGTGGCCAGCATACACCAAACCATTTCAATGTCACCAGACACAGCAACGGGACGCGAACATATTGCACTTTTAATACTGAGCAAAACACCGCCCGCACGCCTGCTAACACGATCATGGCGATACACTGTAAAGTTAGGCAAGACTACAGAGCTCTCTATATTTGGTGTCAGCCAAGTTTCAGTTAAGGCAATGATGTCAGTTTCGGTTGTACCTAGTAAGGACTGTAATTAATCCCGCTTAGGAAGAATGCTACAGATGTTCGAGAACAGAACGGACACAGGAATGCACAGTGGAGAAATGCGCTCAGAACGCTGTGGTTGCTACACAATAGCGGGAGAAGTACTGTTCCCTTCTGCATCAGCGGCCAGAGAAGAATGTGAGCGCATAGACTGGACATCGCGGACTTCGTTTGCTGCCTCATCAAAGATGTAGCATTTGTTTCCGATTCGTAACTTGTTAAGAGGACATACCACCCCCAGTTTTCTATGTGAACTTCGCATATGTTTTGTGGCTGAACTACGAGACAGATCGGAATGCGGAAGGTTTCATTGGAAAGGTGACGTCAAGATCTCTTAACTCTGGGAACTGAAATATCGCTCTAGCGATGTAATTTTTTTTGAAAAGAAAAAGGAACGAATTTTGTCGCTACAGCTTCAAAAAATCAAAATAAATAAATGAAAGCAAATAAAAACAATCCGCTTCTGAGGCTAACCGGGGACATGTTTCAGGATTCACATGACCTGTCTTTTGTGTGTTTTTAGCATTCTGTTTTTCCGAAAAAGAATTAAAAGTGAGTACAGGCATGCATCCAAGGCGCGTTTACCACTGATTCCGGAAGGTGGCGCCGTCCGCTCGCAGCCCCCGAACGCACTCCGCTTGTAAACCTCCGCGTGTTGCGCAGCAGCTGATCGCCGTTCGTGGCTTCGGTTCGCCCTGAAATGACCAATTCGTGGCTAAGTTACGCGTTTTTTTCACTTCCTTGTCCTGTTGATTTGCTCTCTGTCCTTGTGTGTTTTCTGCGTGTTCACAGTATTTACCCATTATGGCTCGAAGTCACGTCTACGGACAACGGAAATGTAAGAAGAAGGACTTTGCGAATTTACGTGGTAGAGGCAGGCATGCGACGGAACCTGCGGATTTGAGAGGTTTTGGTAATGCAGGATGCCCCAGCCGTGCTGTTCCGAGTGATCGTTGCACTTCGACAACTCCACATCGCGCAGATACCCTTGTAGGCTCAACCTTTGGTGGTAGTGTTGTTCCTCAAACTGTAAGTGATGCCGGTCGGAATGCTTGTTTCGCTTCGAGCACAAGCGAAATTCGTCCTTCAAATTCGTCATTTGCTGATTCAGCTGGGGTAGATAATGTAGTCCCCTGCAGTTCAGGTTGTGACGAGCTTGCCGGTTCCAGAGCAAGTCCCGTTCCAACCACTGCCGCTGTTACACTCAGTCGATCTCCATCTTTCGATACTGGCAATGTTCACCAGACACAGAGTCAGCGCACAAGCAGTGTGAATGGTCGGCGTATAATGGAGATTGATCACTTCTTCTCGTCTTTGAAAAGTTTGTCGGTACATAGTCCGTTTGGTTGCGGCCTGGCTGACATGGAAATTGTATCAGAACATCGGCGAGGTCTGTGTAGCTCTTTCAGTTTGTAGTGCAGGATGTGTCTGAGGAAAGATGTAGTCACAACGGAGGCACCAGTTGATCAACTTGTTCAACAACGCATGGACGTCAATTCCTCAGCAGTGAACGGTATCGTGTCTATAGGTTCTGGTTTTTCAGGCCTTCTCGAGCTCCTAGGTGCTCTGGACATACCCGTCATGGCTAGTAGCACGTACAGTAAGTATCAAGATATTGTTGCTAAAGGAATCGACAAAACAGCTTGGGAAGAAATAAGAAAAGCAGGCATTGAGGAAGCTTGGTTAGCTAGAGAGGCTGGGGACGTCGATGCTGACGGTTTTCTTATAATTACGGTCGTTGCCGATGGTGCTTGGTGCAAACGTTCATACAAGAACAAGTACGACGCTCTTTCTGGCTTGGTAAGTAAATATTGTTATCTACACTAAATAAAGGTGGCCGAAAAAGAAGGATTTATCTTGCACACCGCTTGGCAGACAGGATATACAGGAAGTCTGTGCCCACCATTTGCGGAAAGAACACTATGAGCAGGAAAACGTTGACCCCTCTGGTGCTATTAGTGGCACTGCTGTCTTTTGGTAAACACACTTACTAGAGTGGTATACATCCTGTGGCATGAGTTTGTACGATACGCATACAGATGCATAATTCCTGGAAACATTGTCATTGCGGGTAGAGTTTTGTGGAATACAATCCTGACATTTTTTCGTTTTTGCAGGCTGTAATTGTTGGGTACCGAACAAAGAAAGTACTGTTCCTAGGCGTCCGGAACAAATTTTGTACACTGTGCGCAAGTTGCAAGGCAGGGTCGAGCCCAAAAAAGCATCTGTGCTTCAAGAACTGGGACAGCAGCTCTACCAGTATGGAGAAGGATATCGTCGTTGAAGGCTTCAGGCGCAGCATTGAGTTGCACGGGGTAAAGTACTTGCAGTTGATCGCTGACGGTGATTCGAGCACATACAAGTCAATTCTTGAAGCTGCACCGTACCAGCATCAGGTAGTTCAGAAGATAGAATGTCGCAACCACCTTCTTCGAAACTATGGAAGTCGTCTTCGAGATATTGGTTTGGCAAAGAGAACAACCCCCATTCCCCCATCGCTGAAGAAGCTACTTCTGGATAAAGCTGTTCGACTAAGAGCAAAGAGGTGGCTGAGTTCAGCAAACAAGATCAGATTCGGAACCTGGTGGCTGATATCCGTAATGGGCCACTACATGTGTTTCGCGACCACGGAAAGTGTGCGGGTTACTTTTGCAGTGGTCCAAAAGAAGGGGAAGTCAATCACGTCCCAGAGCTCAGGAAATGCGGACTTTTCAGTGAAATCCTTGTAGCGATGAGTCGTTTGGCAAACAATGGTAGCAGCTTGATCCTTGACGTTAACAATAATGCTGCAGAACATTTCAATTCTCACGTTGCAAAGTTTTCTGGCAGGAAAAGACCCTTACAAAAATTTCAAATGCCTTTCTAAAGAAACTCTATTGCATCGACACAATAGAGGCATTTCGTACTCTAAAGAGGGTCAAAAGAATTCTTTACGACTTTCTAACAAATTCCTAGTGACCCTGTATGGAATATTGGCCACCGTAATTCTAAAGAATCTCAAACGAGTGTCTATCGAGTGAATGTCAAATGAGTTTCTTTAGAGTTTCTTTAAACTGACACCATGTAATTTAAATATATAAATATTAGCAAAACGTGGTAAACAGATAAACCATAGTTGTAGTTGTTAAATATTTTTATTTACATTTGGAAAACTCATTCGTACTACTACAGTATATACACATACTGCTTTGGACACAGCTGTCTCTAATCTGCAGTTTGAGGTTGAACGATCCTTTACCGACACTCAGACGTCCAACAAGATCTGAACATGTGGGAAGCTGAAGACTGTCTCACTGACCTTCTTGTTAGCTGCCTAAGTGTCACTAGGGGATCACTCAACCATAAACTGCAGATTACAGACAACCGTGTACAATAGACTACATTTGTACATGCTATTTCAATTCTCTGCAAAGCAGTGACGAGAGGCTGCTCTTCAGTTGTGTGTCTGAAATTCCAGGAAACTTCCCGTGTGTGTGTCCTGAAAAAAATTAAGATGAACATGTGAAAACCAGTATCACACGTAACATATCTGTTCCAGGAAACATTTCATTTGCACGCATGCAATTTAGACCTCTGCTGGATATGAGTGACAACATGTTTGTCCCCCCTTTTTAGCCCATACTCAATCTTTCAAGAAATTCATTCTGCTGCATTAAAATTCAACCAAACTATTCATTCATGATGGCAAATACAATTGCTGCACAAAAACAGTTAATGTCCTACTTTGAGACTATACAGTTGTTTAGGAAAAACTCCAATGACACGCGGTTACTGGACCACTCTGACAAGCATGAGGTTAGGTATGAGCTGAACACTTAAAATGAACATAGGCCAGCAGACTGTGAAACACCAGCAGAAAAGGGTGCTAGAATAACGCTTTCAACTTCACGTTGCATCATCAACCGCACAACTGTTCAGGATGCCGGTGGTGGCACTTCACTCCATACTAATAAATATACACTCTCGTCCTAATATGGATTGGATAACTACTGGCACAAAAATTCTGGTGTCTCCTCCTACGAGGAACTGCCTGCACAGAAAAAAAGAAATACTACCTAGGACTGCTTCTAGCCGGGTAGGGTCAAGTGCTTCCTTTGCTGGTACATGCCTGTGGGCATTGCTGCCTTGTCCATAAATGGACTTTCCCTTCAGTTCATCGGGAGAAAACACGCAACGGAGCAAGGCACGTGCATATTTGGTTGCTGAACCGTTGCAGAGTTTGGAATGTCTGTCGAGCGTTGATTGTTCAACAAGGACTCCCCCTCCAATGTCAACCTAGAGAGAAAAACACGGAACGTTTAAGCAAACAATGTTAACAGGACACTATGTGTAACAAACAAAAATGTTACTAGCATTGCAATCAAAGAACCAATGAAAAAAATTGAGTTAATATCAAGTCCAACATTTCATCCTTCTCTTATACTGAGTGACATCCTCCTGGTCACAAATAAGTGTATGGTTTAGCCCAGCGTTTAGCTTAGCGTAGTTTTTTTATTATAATTCAATGACACGTTTTCTGGGACACCCTGTATATATGTATGAAATTAGAATATTTATTAAGCTGAAACATACAATAAATGTGGGTTATTACTGTTAATGTTAAATCTATGGGGAGTGATACACTTTTAGGTAGAGATTGGCAATGGTAACGAAAATGAGTATCATGTTCCCTCCATTACTGGAAACAAAACTGGCTAGCTGTTACTAATTCTGGTAATCACTGGTGCTCTTTCAAAATACCATGACTGCTAATTTTAGTGTGTTTTCTGTTCACTGCTGTACATCTTACGAGACATTATGGGGCACACTTTGACAAGTCCTGTAACGTGTAACTGTTGCCTATATGCTACAGCAGTACATCAGTGTATATGAGTTGGAGAAAATGTTGGAGAAAGCACGCAGCAAAGCATCTGTCCACTCAGGAGGCAGCCATAAGCGAACACTCACAGCCGGGCCACAACACAATGGTAAAAAAACATGAAGCACCGTGGACTTCACGTGCAGTTGTTGTGGTACCTTATTTGAGAGTGATTCAATGAGACCCTTCTACATGCATGAGGGTACAGGGAAAAGCTGGGGGACTGCGTGAAAGGCTTACCTACTTGCACAGCACAATATTCGGTCTACAATATCTTTTTTTTTTATCTGGCAGTCTAATACTATACCAGGTGTTTCAGTTAAATCACCGGGCTAAACAATTCACAAACAGGTGCACCTATCAATGAACTTTCTTTTTCACAAGTATATGACCGATACCACCTACAAGCTGCGCACCGTGTGAATGAGTGGGAGGCACTCATTATTAAAATAAAAATGAGTTTTGTAAAAAAAACAACTTCTAAAGCAGGACACTGTCGGCATTAAAATGGGTACTACCCCTTTTGGGACCCTTAGTGGACACCTAAAATCGGCCACCGAAGCTGGTCATTTGTTGCAGTAATTTAATGGTTTCGGTTTACGTACATATTTTTGGCGCGGCTTGTCGCAGTGAAGCACAAAAGCAGACTTTTCCACTCCCTTATCCACCAATGAGTTACATCCTTTTGCGCTTCACTGCGACCAGCCACAACAAAAATATGTAAACCGAAACCAATTAATTACTGCAAGAAATGACCCGCTTCGGTGGCAGATTTTTCTCCAAAAGGTGTTCACTGAAGGTCCCAAAAGGGGTAGTACCCATTTTAATGCTGACAGCACCCTGCTTTAGAAGTTGTTTTTTACGAAGCTCATTTGAATTTTTATTTAAATAATGAGCACCTCCCATTCATTCACACGGAACGCAGCTGGCAGGTGGCAACGGACAGATACTTGTAAAAAAGAAAGTTCTTCAATTGGTGCAGCTGTTCGCAAATTATTTAGCCCTGGGATTTACCTGAAACACCCTGTATACCAGGTTATATCCAACTAGCAGCAGTACACGTTCACACCATCATGTGCCTTTACCTCGATGAGCTATGTGCTGCAACATAGCCGTGCATGGCACCACTTCTGTGTAGAGGAAACGCGACTTGAGCTTTGGAAACTATGGTACACTGCCACAAGCCACACATGCATGGTGACACTTGTCAGCCACTCTTTTTAACCTCCTCATAGAGGTCCCAGACCTTCGACATGCCGTTTGTCACCTGTGACCTCCGCCGTGGCAGTCAAACGCGTTTGTTTGATGTAAAGTGAATACACGCTATACAGTGAAGAGTATGAATATTATGCTCAAGAGCTAGTACGTGTAACAACAGATCCAAAAGCTGGTTCACTAGTTTTACGTACCTTGCCACAGGGAATCACATTCTCCACTGCCCCCTTCGACTGGAGATCTGTCAGCGTTCTCCTCAACCTCTTTACCATCTTTGCTGCATCTGTATTAGAAGTATTCGAAACACCACACGTCACTATTGATATCCAAGAGCTTACTAAAACAAACGTACCAATAGTCGATTCCGTCATCTCAAGTTTCCTCTGTAGCTCCTTAATTTGTCCCTTGAGCTCTTCAATCTCTTCATCTTTCTTAGCGCACACTCTGCACACATTGCTATCCTGAAAGCAATACACATGCTACTGCAGTACACATGTAACATCAAATATGTGCGTAAGGGAAGACATACACGTAAATCTGTCATTCCAAACAGCGCCAGTAAGATCTTAACATAAGAATCTAGCCTGCAGGTCTCTGAATAATAATAACCATCGCGATAACTGCGAAAGACGTAGCACAAAGCAAAGTGCCTTACGTGGCATTTATGGCGAAAGGGCAAGGGTGCAGGCCAGCTGGTACATGGCGAAAAAATGGAACCCGAGAAAGGGACAGAGGAGGGATGACACTTTTTCTTAACACACGTTTCTTAACGACACGTTCTTAACGCACACTTAACGAACGCACACGACACACACTTAACGAATCAAAGCTTACTAGAGCTTAAACAAATGAAACATGCCGCCTAACCTGGCTAGCCTGAGTCGCTGTCGCCTGAGTCTGGCTGTTGTCACATGCAGCCTGAGCCGCAAGCCGGGTCCTCTTTTTTTCCATGGTGTGTTGTTTACCTGCGCAAAGAAGTTAATACAATTAGACGGTACTTACAGCGTGCACACCAGTGACAAAACAAAAGGAGGTGGGGGAACCTACCGAGATGGAGTAGCACAGCAGGCGCAGGTTCTTCTCCTGCTTTCCAGTAAATGTCGTGCACAGTGCCCCGCAGGTCTTCCATGGCACCTTGTTCCGAAAGGAGTCGAATGCCCACTTTGGTATCTGCTATGCATATCACAGGGTAAACATCCCACTGTTCTGTTCCTACCCATTTGACTAGAATATGGGACATTTCGCAAAACAATCGCAAAAAAACTAAGGAAACTGGAAGACGAAAGAAGGACGACGACACAAATGACAACCGGCAGCTAACAAAAAGAAACAGGAAGACAGGAAATTCAGCCTCTCCGAAGTATCGTACGCAAAACAGACTGAAAATCATGTTGAAAATGAACATGCATCAGATTGAAGACGTTGAAGACTTGTGTTCCATTCACCATTTTCTGTGTTTAATTCGAGTTAGTCTTCTTTTTATGCTGATGCGGGAATTTACAAATTTTATGTTGCGAAAGGGCGTCATAATGCGCAACAAAGCGGCCCGTTTGAATCATCACGCTCATACCACATCCGGCGTTGATCGGCATGTTAAGGGTTTCCTTGCGTTTTGTTACGTCTGCTGTTATTAATCGATAATCAACGCACATGAACAGCCATCATGTCACAGAAAACTGTTTGTGCGCACTTCTTAATATTTTCTATGTGACATTGCTCATCATGTCACCGAAAAGACAGTATGGCGCGTACCTCTGGGATGCGACCAAACATATTCCTGTCCGTTCAAAGCATCGGTTCAAACGCCGCTGTACCGTAAACATTTCCACTGGCCACGGTGAAGAGAGCGACGACAGTTGCTCTTCACGAGCTCCATCACCCGTACAGTTACACCAAAGACAATCAGCAACTAACAGCCCCGGTTTCGTTGACCATGGAAACGATGAAACTGCAAGCGCGTGCACGGTTGTCAATGACGATGAACTGCCCGTGGCAAATGACTTCAACAACACAGATGTGTCATCTGACAGTGAGGACGAAACAGTGTTCGAGGGAGGTGAAGAAGAAGAAGAAGACTCGAGGCCTGAGAAGAGAACAGAACTGGTGAGGAAACCGTTTCATGATTCACGACGAAGCACTCTTGGGTTCTCAGTTTGGATATCTGTTGTATAGATCTTGTTGAACGAAACTTCATTGCAATTAAAGCCAAGCGTAAAGCGCGGAGAACCAGACTGATTTAGATTTTTTAATCGATATGCTCTAGGCCAGACGCCCTTAAATTTCTCAGCAGTATAGTTATGTAATGATCAACATGTAATTGTAAATGTAAAAGAAAAATAACACATTTGCAATCTTATAGAAACTTACATAAATCCTGCATTGTTAGCATGTTAGTAGCATCTGCCATTAGCAAATGACATATCAAGTAACTACGGTATATCCCTTGATGCCTATGTCACCGCTAAGTAGACTAAAAAAAACTCCTGTAATAGGATGATAAAAAAATGCTGGCCTTGTACACACATTACATCTCGCATATTATGCTAGGTCATTCTCAACAGCACCTGATTCAATTGTTTTCTTTCCCAGGATGAACCACTCTATCAGGGATCAAAAATCAGCAAGGCGGAGAGCCTACTTATGGTGATGGCCCATAGTCTCCGTCATGACATTTCCAAGGAAGCTACGGAGGGCTTACTCAATCTAATAGATGCCCACCTGCCACAAGGAACTGAATATCCAAGGACGAAACATCTGTTCTTCCAGCATTTTTCAGGAAATGAAAATCACCACACAAAACATCTCTATTGCAGTGTTTGCAGTGAATACATATGTGAGTTAAGCAACAATGAAGAGGTAGTTTGCGACAAGTGCAAGACTAAGCACAAGGTGGAGGAGCTTCTGAAGGAATCATCATTTTTTTTCTCACTTGACTTGGAGTGCCAGATAAGAGACCTCCTACAAGCTAACATGCTCTCTCCAACCAAGCCATCACCCGCGTACGACATCACAGACATCACTGAGAGTGTAGGGTACCACAGGTTGCCCATTGGCCCCTCTGATATCACACTCACATTCAACACCGACGGTGTACCTCTGTTTGAGAGTTCTGGATTTGGTATTTGGCCACTCCTAGTGCAAGTCAACGAACTACCATACAAGGAACGTGTTCGGAAGCTCCTCATGGCAGGCCTGTGGTTTGGCCAGGGCAAACCTGCGATGAATACATTTTTTGTGCCTTTTGTAAGGACAATGAATCGACTTTCATCCCAGGGGATGCAGTGGACAGACCAGCATGGCACAGAAAGGACAGTCAGGGTCTTTCCTGGGCCATGTGCTGTCGATAGTGTCGCCAGGTGTGAAGTCATGAACATGACACAGTTTAATGGTGCTCATGGTTGTGCCTGGTGTGAGGCACCTGGTAAAATTGTCAAGAAAGGGAACGGCCACACACGGGTGTACCCTGCATCTGAACCAGCAGCTCCACTCAGATCCCATGATTCTTTCCTTAATCATGCCCATAAAGCCAGGTCCAAGCATAAGCCAAGTTGTGGTATTAAAGGAAGCAGCGTACTTGCACTGCTTGCTTTTTTCAGCTTTGGATCTTGCTTTGTGGTTGATTATATGCACGCTGTTTGCTCCGGATTTGTAAGAGCAACTACATTCCTGTGGTTGAAATCAAAGAAGTGTCGTAACTTTGTGCTCCGTAAGGACACTGATGCTGTGGACAGCCTGTTAGTGAGTCTATGTGCAATCTGGGAGATTACAAGGCTTCCAAGATCACTAAAGCAAGCCAAAGATTGGAAATCTGCAGACTGGAGAAACTGGCTTCTTTTCTACTTTCCAGTTGTGTTAAAAGACCGCATACCTCCAGCTTATTACCGACACTGGATTAAGTTTGTTGAAATGATGCATTATCTGCTTTCAGAGTCTGTGAGCATGGATGTGATTATTGAAATTAAGAGAGAGATTTTTCTTTTTTTGAAAGAGTACGAGAGTCTGTATGGGATCGAAAGTATATCATATAATGCGCATCTTCTAATCCACCTTGTAGACAGTGCTATGCACTGGGGGCCGCTATGGGGGTACTCGTTATACCCATTTGAGAATGTCAATGGGATGTTGGTTCGGTTTGTTAAAGGCACAAGGTACCCCCATATGCAGATTGTTCAGAAGTTTGCAATTGTTCAGGCGCTACCAAAGTTATGGGGCTCCGCATCTGTAAAGGATGACAGTGACATTGGCAGGGCATTCAAAACTCTCTTAAAGGGCTATCACCTAAGAAAGAAGTATTCAGCTCATGGAACTGTAATTTGTTTTGGTAAAAAAACTGTAAAAAGTGATGGTGAACACTTCAACAAAATGTTAGAGGGTTCGTTTAAGTACTGTGTTGCCGACTTGGATAAGTCGAGAAGGAAAAACTCCTATGTGGTGGGTGACAGCAGGTTTGGTCGTATAAAAAATATTATTGCAAGTTGTCCCAAGCAACATACAACGTGTGACTGTAAAAAGAATGTCTCAGTTGTCATTGATGTGTTACACCCACTTCAAAGACTTGTAAATAAGAAAGGTGACACGTCCTGTTTTCAGTTCATTGAAGTGACTGCGACAAATGAGGTTAAGACGCTTTACGCTTCTTGTTTGAAGAAATGCATTTGTCTATATGACAACCACACACTCTATCTGTGTACTGTGCATGAGAAACTCGCAGTGGAAGCCATATGAGTTCCATGCTTAAGAATGTGAATGTGCTTTTCTTTTTTATATCTGAACAGTTGTACAGTGGTTGGACAATGAATGAAACTGTACAACCAGTTGCAGCATCACCAGTTAAAAGGTGAACAACTTGTCCCCTCTCCTAAGGAAGCAGACACACTAGCCTGGTTGTAAACGAATGCACTGTCTGTGGTGCAAGATCAAACATTTATTGTTGTTTCACTAGCAGCACTCAGTTAGCCCAGGCTCATCAAAAAGGAAGCTGTCTTTTTTTATTCTCTTCATATTCACTCGTCATGTATATTTTTCTTATCCTATCCCATGCCAGTGTGAGTAATTACAGTTGGGACGGAAGCCTTGAACCCTTTGTTAGCACTGCTGTGTGTATGGAGAGTGCATCATTTGCTTTTACTGTACTTTGGAGCAGCTTCATATTTCGTTATCCAACCCCTGTAGCTTTGGTTGTACATACATGTTAGCTTTTATGTGTGAGCTACATTATTTGCAAGGGCAGAACTACAGTGTTTTTAATATTTAATTGAGCTGACAGGTGTGTTTAGCGGAACTGAAAATTGATTAAAGCAACAGAAGAATGTGTTGTATTGCAACCAGGGTGTCGAACTGACAGGTAGCACGTTGGTTTGCTTCAGGCTTTGGTACAATTTTCTAACGGCTTCGTTCCGGTTTGAAGAAGTAAAATGTTAAATTGGTTCGCGCTGTTGAACTGGTTCACAAAACTGTTTGCATAATGACTTCACTTGGTGGTAACCTGCATTCACATGTTCTCAAGTTATGACAAAGACTACCTTGAGCAGTATTATGCATTTATAAATTAGCGAGTTTGTCTTCAGCACAACAGTACAGTCATGATTTACACCTTGTAGTGACGTCATGACGAAAGAGAAATACAGGAACACATAACATGATACCATGGGTCGAGTATAGAAAGTATATAAAATGATTGCAGAAAGCTTGACGTCATCTGCTACAGTTTTTGCTGTATTTATGCCAACCGGCACAGGAATAAAGTGCACGGGCATATAAGAATAACAGGAAGTGAGCTGTCAATACCACTTAAAATGCAATGTGAATGGTAAAAAAATAACATAGTCACCTCATACAGGATTTCACTAGTGTAAATAATAAGTAACGGGAGAAAGAAGCAAGAGAATTTACACCCACATTTATGTTTGAACAGTTTCATTGAAAACCAAGCTGCTATCATTTCTTGTTGAGCTCAGGTATGGCTCAAGAGCATTTGTAAATTTATGTTTCGGTTTTGGCAAGAATACCAGTTCGAGTTCAGTTCAGGTTTGGTTAGGCACCCTGATTGCAACACTGTAAATGAACACTACAACAGCGAGCACAGTGTGAATATCAATTCCTGGTATCTGTGACATATTCATTTGCATTGTTTGAAAGTTATTTTGAGTGAACATTCTTCATCCATTAGTGGATGTTAGACAAGCTGAAATAAAAATTGATAATGAATAATTGTCTGTCATATCCTGCTTTTCTCAACGCATGACATGTCCAGAAGAGTTGATTTCAGCATCCTAAATAGCGTTTAATGAGTCAGAAAGACAAAAATGAACACCACGTGAATGTCACCTGCATGGATGTCAACAGTCCTGGTATTTTCTTGCTCTGTTCATTTGTAATGTTTACGAGTTGCATTTGGAGTGAGAGCTCTTAAACCGATGTTAGACGTCAGGCAAACCAGTTCACAGCAGCACGTTTTCGAACAACACCTTTTTCATTCCCCCTCAAACAAAACCAGTTCAACCAGTTAATATCCTAATGTAATTAACTCCAATCTAAATTCCATTCTGTCTTCCATGGCAGTATTTAAAGTTATAGCATACTTTTTTCTGTAGATATTTGTTACGTGCATTCACAGCTCTTTTTGGTAAAAAAAATGATGTCGCTGTGTGTCATATTCTGGATATAGAAGGGTTTGAGATGTTAAATCTTGTGTCACTGCAGTGGAGATGCACATCACAACATTTTCAGTGGCACGGCCAAGCTCAACAGGGGAGCAGACCGTAGTTTTCTGAGTGGCTCTTGTTTGCCTGAGAGCTTTTCATGTGGAAATATTTAACACCTTTACAACAGCCGGCCTTATAAGATGCAAAATAATAACTGCACATCATAGTTTTATGTGCATATTTTTAATACACTTTTGGTGACAATTCACACATATATAGTTGCTATCAATTCTTAATTGGAATTCATTCAGTCACGGTCAATTCAGATTAAACAAAAAATTAATTGGCACACATTGAGGGTCACTATCATGAATAAGATGAAGCTTAGCCACCAACTATGCATCTCATTTGAAACTCATTACAAAGTCTTTTGACATGCGGCATTAAGAACACGTACCTACTTTAGTCGTAAGAAAGTCTTTTGACTTTCGATAGAGTAAACTCATTACGGCTTGAGTTTTTATAGAGTTTCAAAAGACTCATTAAAAAGCTGTTTGGTTTTCTATTGATACTCATTTCAAGTTTTTGTAAGGGGAATAAGCTTTTCCCAGAGGGGATCATTCGGAATGCGGGCTTCAGGGGCTGTCGTGTCTTTCAACTCTAAGCAGTACCATCGTGCTGTACATAAAGCAGTGTACAACACCAGCCCTGGGAAGTGTGCAAAAATTATGCTGAAGCATAAAGCAGCTGTTCGTGCTGATTGCATAAGGCATCGGAGTTCTGGGGCTGCTCGCTGTAAGCGTTCACTTGAAGGTGCGCCTTGCAAGCTTGCTTCCAGCGACAACCACTATGGTTCCATAGTGGATGCCCCAGACATTTACCACGATGACTATGTTGAAGCTGCTGCAGCGTACAAGGATTCCCTTGTGCTCTCCCAACCAGATGCAGAGCAGCTCGAGGCTGATACTCGAGGTCAAGAAGGGAGAACTTTGTAGATGCAGGATTAGCGAAAGCGACTTACCGCTTCTAATTTTGGCAAGGTACGCAAGATGCGAGATGCAACGAGCAGTGCAAGTACTAGTCGTTCCTTGCTCTATGGTCATTTTGACACTGAGGCTCTCCGATATGGTCGCGAAACTGAGCCCATTGCAATTGCTAAGCTGCAGGATGAGTTAGGGGTGACTGTTTCACCATGCGGCCTTGTTGTTGATCGGGAGTTTGCATACCTTGCTGCAACACCTGATGGGCTTGTCGGTGACGACACTGTCGTGGAAGTGAAGTGCCCTTATTCGGCTCGGTCCCTTACCCCTGTGGAGGGAGTGCGGGCAAAAAAAAAATCACCTTTTGCACTATTGATAACTCTGGTAATATTTCGTTGAAGGAAAACCATGACTACCACTATCAGGTGCAGGGACAGCTCCACATCACTCGACGTCAGTTTTGTCTTTTTGTGGTATATTCTGGTGAGGTAATTTTTGTCCAGAAGATCGAGAGAAATGATGGCTTCTGGAGCAAAATGATTGGCCACCTTCAACTGTTCTACACGCATAGCCTTCTACCGGAATTGGTTCACCCTCGTCAGTCCCGTGGGCTGCAGCTCAGAGATAACAAGAAGAGTGACCATCAGGTTGCCTCGCTCTGTGATGCCGCCAAAACAACTTCCAATCAGGGCGATTCATCCAGAAAGAGGCGGAAGACTCGTAAAGATAACTAACCTGCCGCTGTTCTGTAATTATGGCTAGACTGTGGATTTACGTGTCCTTTAGTTTGTGCGGCTCCACCTTTGCCAAGTGTTTTAATGCATATTCATCCATTTTGCTTCGTAATTTACTGAATGTTTTTCCATATACATATCTTCGACTTTTTCTCAGGATTTAACTGCATATCTTCACGTTTGTGTTTCATAATTAAGTTACCTTTTTCCATTTTTACTGTACATATCTGTGAATATTTTTCAATTTTCCTAAATATTTATATTCATATATTAATATATTTCTATGTATAAATCTACAGACTAGTCGCGGGATGCTTGTCATATTTTAAACATGGCGTAAGAGTGTGAAATCTGAATCCAGCCATCAGCACGTGAGGATCTAAGTATGAGAATGGTGCACAATCTCCCAACCGTAGAACCGTCTTCCCCGGCATTGTTGAAATACGTCCACACGTTGATGCGATGTGCGTGAGGCCATCATGGTATTCTACCTTGGCCTGAGTGTATGAAAACATTGCAAAGCTGTCCCCAAACCGTCGTTCTTCCCAGGCATTGTTGAAACACGTCCACACGTTGATGCTATATGTGTGAGGCCATCATAGTATTCTACCTTGGCTTGAATGTATGAGAATATAGATAAGCTGTCCCCAAACCGTCGTTCTTCCCAGGCATTGTTGAAACACGTCCACACGTTGATGCTATATGTGTGAGGCCATCATGGTAGTCTGCCTTGGCTTGAGTGTATGATAATTGTGGAAAGAAACATGAATGGTGTTCCTAGCACTTTTGTAGCTCCACCAGCCTGTTCAGATGTCGACATCCTGAGTATGAATCCATTTTGATATTTTGACAAGGTCGGTAGGTATCATAATTGTGCAGAGCTGTCTCCCAACTGTCGCCGGTTCCCCGCATTGTTGAGCACGAGCAACATCCCAACATGTCGCTGTGCGTTACGTCCTCTTGCCATCTTGGCTTTACTTGGGTGTCATTTCAACATATAAAAACTGCCTTTTCAGATTCAGGTTTCCAGTACTACTGCAGATATGATTGCCAGACGCCAAAAGGTCAAACTTCCTAAGTGTTACTGTCTTTATCTGTCACTTGAAAATTTCCCACTCTCTCCCTGATTATGAAGCACCTGCCCTTGCCAGTGTTGTACCTGGTTCAGCATTATGTGGCCAATGATGAATGGTGCCCTGTTGGACATTTTTTTTCCCCATAAACACACACTCTGAGGCCTTAGCTGCCAACTGACAAGCATGGCAAAATCAGCTATCAGTTGCTACTTCATTGTTCAAAAAGGAAACTCGTTGCTGAGTAACACGTTCCAAGTTTTTACTATTCCCATATTATGAATCTGGCTCTGTCCACCAGGATGCTATATGTTGATGCCGTATGTGCGAGACCTTCATGCCCAAGCGTGCCTACATGCGGCGGACTGTATGGTACTTCATTATGTGTTTATGCTACATCGCCAATGATGAAATGTGCTCTGTTGGATACTGCAACCACGAATGAACATTCTGAGGCTACAAGCATGAGCTGATACGCATAAGTTATGCAGAAAACGTGACGATGTATACATGCTGCGTTCTTCAATAAATTATCTCCAATCTGCCAATAGTGAACACATGCTACTGATTTCTTTCTAATCTTTCGGGTGCTGGCTGTCTAGGATTTTCCGCTTGCAGGAATCTGTGAACCAGTGGTTACTAACAATGGCTATTGGTCACCTTGACCAGATTTCATCTGAAGAAAAACTTGAGTCCGGGGGAACACTGCAAACACATCTGTACGGACCACAATACGAATTTGAGGAGAAATACATTTTTTTCCTTGAAAAGCTTGCTATGAAGCATAATATATTTTATTAACCAAAACATATCGCACGAGTTGCACCCGTAGCAAGAAATACCCAGCCATCTCATTCAGGCTACAGTGGGCATCAGTGACTCGCACTCATAGTGGCAAGCAATGCAGTAGTCTTTCAATTTCAAATTTCACACGCATTATCATGCACCACCTCGCTGTGTATAGAGTTTCGGCTCCAGGAAATATCACGGGGAGGGGGGCATATGTGCCCTGGACCACCTTCTAAGGAAACTACTGGTCTCAGGGTGCCTATGGTAACGAGCAGACAGCCCATCTGGAAGCTGGCAGACGGCATGGAGCCATTACAAAATCGCCATTGGAATGATGATAGTTGTTTACAAAATTTTATCGGGCAGGTCTTGCGTAAGATGTGGGCCATTTGTACACTAATCATGGGGCAAAGTATGCGATGGCAGGAGGAACAGGTTACAAAAAACTTTGGCTACGTTGCTGCTGCTGACAGAAGTGAGCATACGATTGGGGATCAGATGACGTGGTTGTTATAATACAGCAGGTAATGGTGGTAACATCGTTCTGTGTCGTCATGACATGGCGGCTAAAATGGTGAGCGCTCAATACGGTGAGCGCACAGGCCTGCATGCACTCGTGGGGTGTCCCTTAGCACGACATTCTTCACATGACTTCATTGGCTTGAGTACGATGCCACGACGCGGACGCGGTGCTTTCAGCCATGGTCCATAGCGTTTCACGAGGGCTGTGCGGAGGATGCCTGCTAGGCACGATAACCCCCGTCCCCTCAAAATGTGATAGCCATCCCCTGAAAGCATTCCCCTCTTTCCCCTCCTTGTTCCTGGTAAAGACCTTGTGCTGGAAAAGATATTTGAACATATATACGGAATGTTTTTGCAAACAGCACTTCACAAAGACAGCAATACAAAGAAACCCGAATTCCTGGTAGGCATGTGCCAGTACTTCGTACGCATTTTATTTTCGGAAAGATTGCGCGATAAAAAGCAACTGGAAACTAGCTTTTGTGATACTTGAATTACAAACAGGTACCGCATCAAGACCAGCACCTGTTTGTAATTCACGCACCACAAAGGTAGCCCCAGTTACTTTTTGTCGCACTGTTTTTCCAAAACTAAGGAGCATACTGTATAAAATACCTGCCATGACCACCAGGAAGTTCCAGAGTTAGCGTCCGAGAAGCGACTACTCACGTCAATGCTCAACACCGTAGCGTCACCGGCACGGACAGCTGGAATCGTGCGCAGCATCGCGTTATATCCCTGAATTGTGCCAGAAAGTTCGGGCCGCCTTGTCTGTGGCATCAGCTTATACAGGAATATATGCTCCGCGTAGCCTTTCGCCACCTCAACGGTATCCTGTGAAAGAAGACAATTCATGGAAATGAATCTTCCCTGGCGTGTCAGAGGAAATGGGTTTTAGCAGCACAGATATTGGAATCGTTGCAATCTGTACTTACTGAGACTTCCCGCAAAATAGCTGCGGCACTCTTCCCATCCTGGATATCGTTGCCACAGATATACATGACGATCCAGTCTACTGCTAGGTGCAGTCGATGGATTTTTTCTCTCAGACGGGCCGCTGTAGCTCCGGGATAGCTAGAAGTGACGATTTCCACGTCAGCGTCCACGAACAACCTGTCGCGCGTCATAAACTTCAGCTGGCTACTGCCAACCAACGCGCCTTTCATTGTTTACGTTTCTCTGGGATCACAATGCGTGATGCGGCGAACTGCAAAGTCAGCTGAACGCTAAACAAGTAAATCTCTGAAGAAGCTGCAAGGGAGAACCATGCGTGCGTCTGTGCCGTGCGCGAGACGCAGTTGGCGCCGTTGCGCAGTCCTCCTCTCCACGCATGTCTGGTCGTCAGCTCGCTGAGGTCGACGCGACGACCAAGCCTTTGGCAGCCCGCTCGTGCAGACGCGGATGTTCTGTGACGGGGCCCACACAACAAACCCACCGCATGCAAAAATATAAATAAAATCAAATGCGTTTGTGGTGTTTAGCACATTGGTTTAGGGCCTTATGGACCAGCCAAAACAAATATATTGCGATGACCGTGAGGGTGGGGACGTTTGCCACAAGATTTTGCGGCACGCTACCCAAACCCGGATTTATTTGTCATGAGCATTCTGCGTGTATTCCTAAGAATCCTTCGCTGTAGTGGGACGATCATATGTTTAAACACTAAAAACAACAAATTATTTATCGAGTGGTCAAAAGCTTCCTTTTATGAACTGTATATGCGCCGCGGAAAGGATGGAAATTCGCCTGCAATCTCTGACGGTGAAGATGAAATCGTAGTTCGATTGCCGCGGAAATAAACACTTTCTTTTATTTTTGAATCGGATAGTCCACAATTGATGCAAACTACACTATGATAAACAGTCGCGTCCGAAATATCGAATATTCAGACAAACAATTCAACATCTCAGCCTGAACAGACTGGAAGACAGGTTGCTTTATCTTGGAATTATGAAATTTTTATCGTAGTTGAGGAAGGCCCGGCTAGCATTAAACCCCATAAAAAAGTAACAATAATACAGTGAAGCAAGTAACAAATTGACACCTGCCGTCTGCACGCACACTGTATCACGAAATTGGCCAAATCCGGCGGCCATTTACTCAAAATCGCCACCAAAATTTTGGCACGATTTTCGGGTAGGTTATGGAGCTATCCTTCCCGAGAACACAGAAAGAAAATTGGATTGGACAAATGGGACTGGCCATCGGGCCAGCTGCGAGCCTGGGGAACACTTAGAGCAGAGGTGGGTTTGGATAGGGCCTCAGTATGGAAATATTGGTGTATGGGCAGGGCACGGGCCTGAAAATCCGGCCCATGCAGTGCTCTACCCCTTCTCAAGAGGTGACTACAGTGCCAAAATGCGCATGACCTGTGCATACGTGCACTGTTTGGTTTGTTTGATAGCTGAACAAACTCGGGACGGGGGACAAGACTGCGGTTTCTATAGAAAAGCGCTATCACGCATTTTGTTTTCCCAAATGTTCGCGTAAGCCAGACGGACACTTGGTAGTTGGACAGAATGGGCATTTGGACCGTATGACGTGCAACCCATTATTTGAGGGTGAAATCCATACCCGACCCCTACCTCCTCTGACAAGACCCGCCACCCGCGCTCTACCAGAAAATGAAATCCGCACCCAACCGGACCCGACCAGCAGGGGCTGCGGCGCCTTTGTTTACTTCTTCTTCTTCTTCGTCTTTATCCGCAGTGGCTTCTCTTCTTTTCTTCTCTATTTTCTTCGTTGTTGTTGCTGTAACCGTTGCTTGTTCGTGGCCGACACGCCAGCAGTGCTTGTGCCAAAAACGCTGCCCGCAACAGTCTTGCAACCCGCGCGGGTGTCAATAATATCACCCGCAACCGACCCGCTACCCGCGGGAAGTTCCAAACCGGGATCCACACCGCAGGATAGAGCGGGTCGTGCAGAACCCTGCACTACGCCTGAAAACTCCGCACTTCGGCTTTCCTCTTGATCAGCGTCTCACTCTGCTTCACGGAGAGAGCGGTGTCGTGTGTACGCGGTTGCTCCTCTCTGGCTTTGTTGAAGGACGCTCCCGCTTCTGCTGTCCAAACGCGCCCACCACTCCTGTGGGCCCCAACGTGTGTGAGTGCATGTGTGTGGAATTTGGAGTCCGTAGCCATCTGGCTGACATCTCCTAACCCCTCTGAAGAAGAAGAACCGAGACCCGTTACACGAAATAGGCATGAAAATGGACACAAAAACTCAGCTGTCGAGTCTCATGAAGTCTGTTGACGAACATGCCGCACCATGGTATGTGTTGTCGAGTCCGAACCTGGCACGAGCACGAGCGAAAAACGTAAAGCCGGGCTCCGACAAGGCCCGCGCAATGCTCTAAAGGGGAGTGCGAAACCCTATCGAAACCTGCTAGCAGTCCTGTGCGAGCGCACCGGCCTTGAGTTCTACTATGAAATAATGCGAGCCGATTGAGGGAGCGCTTTCACGACACCAATCGACAGCTACGAACGTCATGGTTCAACAGCGTAAATGTCACTGGCAAGAAAAGCAGGGATGTTTTGGAACGGGATGTTGCACTGTCATATGACCGTCGACAACCCCGCGTCCTTTCTGGATACCGTTGCCTCTGACAAAAATCGCTATTCAGCTCAACTGGAGTCCCCCGATACTCTCAGGGACACGTGATCCTGTGACACGACGAAAACTGAAAACTACGATCACCATATATCACGAATAGACACCTCCACGGACAGTCTCTGCGTATCGGGTGAAAAGCTTTAGCCCGCTGCTACCGATCAGAGCAATCTTCATCCACGAGAAAGCGAGGTGGTAACGGCGGTACGCGATAGTCACACGGCATGTTCGAGAAATGCCAGCAAAACGTACACACCAAACAGCAAAAGGGAGACAACCAAATCCACCGCGCAAAAGGAAATCGGGGAAAGGAGGAAATCTAAAAATTAAGGTAAACAACCCAGCTCATAGGTCTCCGCCTGTCACGTGGGCTTGTCGTGTCCTCCAATCAGAGACGCGATGGACTTCTTACAAAATCGGAGGAGTAAGAAGACCGGGCGTGTGGCGCCATCTATCGCAGAAAAAAATTCATTTCTGAGTTGAGACCTATGTGATATGTCCTCTTAAAGCGAAGGCGGAAAGGCTGCCCTTCCATGTGCCCAAATGCAATAAATTTCCTCCTGGCATTTCGGAGCGACGGCGTAAAGTCTTCGGATACTGCTAGTGCAGTACCTTTAAGTTTGAATGCATTCCTCAAGATTGCCTCCTTGGTTTTGTAGCTTGAGAACTTTACAATAATCGGACGTGTTTTGGATTCTTGGGAACGACCCACACGGTGCGCCCTTTCAATCTGTTCGGAGTGAACTGTGACACCCAAATTTTCATGGCACATTGTTCGCATCTTCTCTTACGATTCCTTCCACGTTTCATTGCTAGTGTCCGCGATGCCATAAAAAACAAGATTGTCCCTTCTAGATCTGCCTGTGAGGTCGTCAATACGGGCCCTCAGTGTAGCTATCTCCGAAGAAACCGTGGATAAACTATCCTGCACGTCTTTTACATGTGGTATCCGATTTTTGTATTTCCGATATGTCTGACTCGATTCTACAAACACATGAATTAAGTTCGGTTCTAGATGCCTTAAATTCATGCTGCTCTGTCTGGATTGCTTTCACCTCCTTCAGCAATGTGTCCGGACCTGAGCTTAGTTTCTCAAGCATGGTCATCATAGCATTGAACTGGGTATCTTGTTCTTTTGGACATAGGTCCCGGATTTGGCTCAATGTCCCTAGCACACAACAATAACATTTGAACGACAGCAAAACAAACATCAGCAGCAAACAACAGCAAAAGAAACAACAAACAGCAAAACATTCACAAATAATATCATATATAAAAATAATAATAAGAGCACACATGGGCACGGAAAGAGCAGCAATGTAACACTGTTACTTCTTTTGGAAAATAAGGGGTATGTACCAACCTGGAAAACGTTGCGGTAAAGCATTAGCAGTCGTGTTGTAGCGCTCTCTCCGAGCTTACTGGTGTCGACAAACGGAGCATGTCCTTTTATTTTTTTATATTTAGAGCATAGAGCGCTGCGCCGTTAGGCTCGAGTTGATATGTTGTTATCACATCATCCCACGCGTGTAGAGAACAAGAACTGTCGCTGTCTTCGAGAACTTTTGGGTGACGAAGACCCCCATGTGCCGGAGTTCTACGTTTGATGCCGCACAGACGATCATCCAAGGCTGGTAACAAAGGTGAATCAGATCACGAGCACGTTGACGTGACGACAGATGCGTAATTCAGTAGCAGTACTCCGTGGAACCACTGAAAAACGTTGTGGTAAAGCATTAGCGGTCGTGTTGTAGCGCTCTTTCCGAGCCCACTGGTGTCGACAAACAGAGCATGTCCTTTTATTTTTTTTATATTTAGAGCATAGAGCGCTGCGCCGTTAGGCTCGAGTTGATATGTTGTTATCACATCATCCCACGCGTGTAGAGAACAAGAACTGTCGCTGTCTTCGAGAACTTTTGGGTGACGAAGACCCCCATGTGCCGGAGTTCTACGTTTGATGCCGCACAGACGATCATCCAAGGCTGGTAACAAAGGTGAATCAGATCACGAGCACGTTGACGTGACGACAGATGCGTAATTCAGTACCAGTACTCCGTGGAACCACTGAAAAACGTTGTGGTAAAGCATTAGCAGGTCGTGTTGTAGCGCTCTCTCCGAGCCTACTGGTGTCGACAAACAGAGCATGTCCTTTTAATTTTTTATATTTAGAGCATAGAGCGCTGCGCCGTTAGGCTCGAGTTGATATGTTGTTATCACATCATCCCACGCGTGTAGAGAACAAGAACTGTCGCTGTCTTCGAGAACTTTTGGGTGACGAAGACCCCCATGTGCCGGAGTTCTACGTTTGATGCCGCACAGACGATCATCCAAGGCTGGTAACAAAGGTGCATCAGATCACGAGCACGTTGACGTGACGACAGATGCGTAATTCAGTAGCAGTACTCCGTGGAACCACTGAAAAACGTTGTGGTAAAGCATTAGCGGTCGTGTTGTAGCGCTCTTTCCGAGCCCACTGGTGTCGACAAACAGAGCATGTCCTTTTATTTTTTTTATATTTAGAGCATAGAGCGCTGCGCCGTTAGGCTCGAGTTGATATGTTGTTATCACATCATCCCACGCGTGTAGAGAACAAGAACTGTCGCTGTCTTCGAGAACTTTTGGGTGACGAAGACCCCCATGTGCCGGAGTTCTACGTTTGATGCCGCACAGACGATCATCCAAGGCTGGTAACAAAGGTGAATCAGATCACGAGCACGTTGACGTGACGACAGATGCGTAATTCAGTAGCAGTACTCCGTGGAACCACTGAAAAACGTTGTGGTAAAGCATTAGCGGTCGTGTTGTAGCGCTCTTTCCGAGCCCACTGGTGTCGACAAACAGAGCATGTCCTTTTATTTTTTTTATATTTAGAGCATAGAGCGCTGCGCCGTTAGGCTCGAGTTGATATGTTGTTATCACATCATCCCACGCGTGTAGAGAACAAGAACTGTCGCTGTCTTCGAGAACTTTTGGGTGACGAAGACCCCCATGTGCCGGAGTTCTACGTTTGATGCCGCACAGACGATCATCCAAGGCTGGTAACAAAGGTGAATCAGATCACGAGCACGTTGACGTGACGACAGATGCGTAATTCAGTAGCAGTACTCCGTGGAACCACTGAAAAACGTTGTGGTAAAGCATTAGCGGTCGTGTTGTAGCGCTCTTTCCGAGCCCACTGGTGTCGACAAACAGAGCATGTCTTTTATTTTTTTATATTTAGAGCATAGAGCGCTGCGCCGTTAGGCTCGAGTTGATATGTTGTTATCACATCATCCCACGCGTGTAGAGAACAAGAACTGTCGCTGTCTTCGAGAACTTTTGGGTGACGAAGACCCCCATGTGCCGGAGTTCTACGTTTGATGCCGCACAGACGATCATCCAAGGCTAGTAACAAAGGTGCATCAGATCACGAGCACGTTGACGTGACGACAGATGCGTAATTCAGTAGCAGTACTCCGTGGAACCACTGAAAAACGTTGTGGTAAAGCATTAGCGGTCGTGTTGTAGCGCTCTTTCCGAGCCCACTGGTGTCGACAAACAGAGCATGTCCTTTTATTTTTTTTATATTTAGAGCATAGAGCGCTGCGCCGTTAGGCTCGAGTTGATATGTTGTTATCACATCATCCCACGCGTGTAGAGAACAAGAACTGTCGCTGTCTTCGAGAACTTTTGGGTGACGAAGACCCCCATGTGCCGGAGTTCTACGTTTGATGCCGCACAGACGATCATCCAAGGCTGGTAACAAAGGTGAATCAGATCACGAGCACGTTGACGTGACGACAGATGCGTAATTCAGTAGCAGTACTCCGTGGAACCACTGAAAAACGTTGTGGTAAAGCATTAGCGGTCGTGTTGTAGCGCTCTTTCCGAGCCCACTGGTGTCGACAAACAGAGCATGTCCTTTTATTTTTTTATATTTAGAGCATAGAGCGCTGCGCCGTTAGGCTCGAGTTGATATGTTGTTATCACATCATCCCACGCGTGTAGAGAACAAGAACTGTCGCTGTCTTCGAGAACTTTTGGGTGACGAAGACCCCCATGTGCCGGAGTTCTACGTTTGATGCCGCACAGACGATCATCCAAGGCTGGTAACAAAGGTGAATCAGATCACGAGCACGTTGACGTGACGACAGATACGTAATTCAGTACCAGTACTCCGTGGAACCACTGAAAAACGTTGTGGTAAAGCATTAGCGGTCGTGTTGTAGCGCTCTTTCCGAGCCCACTGGTGTCGACAAACAGAGCATGTTCTTTTAATTTTTTTATATTTAGAGCATAGAGCGCTGCGCCGTTAGGCTCGAGTTGATATGTTGTTATCACATCATCCCACGCGTGTAGAGAACAAGAACTGTCGCTGTCTTCGAGAACTTTTGGGTGACGAAGACCCCCATGTGCCGGAGTTCTACGTTTGATGCCGCACAGACGATCATCCAAGGCTAGTAACAAAGGTGCATCAGATCACGAGCACGTTGACGTGACGACAGATGCGTAATTCAGTACCAGTACTCCGTGGAACCACTGAAACACGTTGTGGTAAAGCATTAGCGGTCGTGTTGTAGCGCTCTAGGAGTGGCAGCAGAACAATGATACAAAGAAAACAGAGAGAGAGAAGATACAATGCAATATAATTCTACTCAAAAAACCTATCTAATGCTGACATGAAAGTGTCAACGCTAGCACAGTTTATCACAAATAAAGGTAACCGGATCCACTCGCGAATGGTACGAGGGAAAAATGAATAACGGAAGCAATCAGAGTGAAAACTGAACTCAGTGAAAAGTTTATCATGAGATCGCCGAAGTGTGCGACCGACCAGCGCGGTTGCAGATACTTTGACCTGTCGATACTTAACATACCACTGTGAATTTTATAGAGAAATTTCAGTCGGTTCATGTCAAACCGTTTAGACATAGTTGGAATACCAGCCCTAATACGTAATCCAGAACCAGACACTGTCGAACGATACTCATTGTAGGTGAAGCACAAAGCTCTATTCTGTATTTTTTCAATTTTCTGCATTGCGGACTTAGTGAACGGATGCCAGACAGGGCTTGCGTACTCCACAATGGGTAAAACTAACATTTTGTATGCAATAAGTTTCGTGCCAGATGTAGCGTGTCTTAGCGACCGTTTAAGAAAACAAAGCTTCTTTAATTGTTTTCAGCTACCATGTCCACACGTAAATTATATGACATATTTGACTTAATATGGACACCGATGTACTTGACATTACTGACGCGATTCAATAGGACACCATTAATAGAGTAATCGTAGATGGACTTCCGCTTTCTACGACACACACTCATCACAACACTTTTTGCAATATTAAAAGACATTTGCCGTTCGTCACACCACTTAGCAACATCCGCGATACAACTGTTAATTTTCATTTGATCTGCAGCGCCCATTATCTCGGTATTATTACTGCATCATCAGCATAAATCTAATATGAATCCCTTTGTCACATTGACTTGTCAGGTCATCAATATAAAGGAGAAACAACAACGGACCCAAAACGGAACCCTGAGGTACTCTGGACGCAACTGGCAGTGCACAAGATCCCCCCTCTGATAGCTGCACGTATTGGGAGCGGCCCGTAAGGTAGGCCCAAAGCCAGTTCAAAATTTGGTCGTCAAAGAGGTGCTTTAGCTTATACAGTAACTTTTCGTGGGAAATCCTGTCGAACGCCTTAGATAAATCTAAGAAGATTAAGTCCACCTGTCCGTTACGATCAATGACGGATGATAAGTCAAATGTTAATTCATTAAGTTACGTTACCGTCGATAAGCCTTTTCGAAAGCCATGCTGGCCAGGAGAAATGAGTGTTACCTTCTAGAAACGTTATTATATGTGATGTCAATATATGCTCTAATGTTTTACAGCATGTACTTGTAAGCGATACAGGTCTATAATTAGAAATGCTTTGTGGATTACCTGACTTAGAAACAGGAATAACTTTAACAACTTTCTATTCACATGGTAACGCACCGTCCTTAAGGGATTTTCTAAAAATTACACACAGATATTTGGAAATCCATTCAGCGTATCGCTTAAGGAATTGATTGGGTATCTTACCTGGACCATCAGATTTCTTGGTATCTAATTTCAGCAATAAGTTAATAACACCAACTTCCGTCACGATAGGGGAGCAAAGTTTATTCCCAACCCGGCTACGATCTACGATAGAAGGAAATGTACCGTTATCCTTTGTGAAAACCGAATAAAAATAATTATTAAAGGTGTCTGCCGTGACAGAACCAGGACCAAAAGTCTCACGATTGATAATAACGGACTTAATGGCTCCTTTCTTTGGTAGGATGTAGCGCCAAAAAGCCTGAGGGCTAGTCGTCATGAAATTTACAAGCGTAGTGTCATAGAATCGCGACTTCGCCTCCTTTAGCTTCCTCCTTAACTCTCCACTAAGATTAACAAAAGGTTAACAATTCTTTGCTTCTGCGGCGGTGTCGGCCTGCTCGTTCCCCACGACACCACAATAGGCTGGAACCCACTGGAGAACTAGCCTGTGGCCTGCTGCGTAGACAGTGTGGTAAGCCATTAACACATCTCTGACTAGGGTCCTGATGGGCCTCGTATGTCGGAATTTTCAATAGCTTCAAGTGCAGATTTGGAGTCTGTGAAGACTGCCCATTCCCGCGGTGTAAAATCAGCGATGTGCTGTAGAAAGAAAAGGATGGCATAGAGTTCCGCAGCTGTTGAGGAGGTTGGATGTGAAAGGCGTCGTCCTTGCACTACGCCTTCGGATGGTATGACGAATGCTGAGGCGGACTTGTTGTATCGGGATGCGCCATCTGTATATGCTGCCTTAAACGTAGAAAACTTCTCGTCTACCAGAGCATGAAAATGGGCTCGGAAGACTTGAGGGGGGACCTGATCTCTTCTTTCCAGAGGTTTGGAAGGCTTACGAAAGTCGCCGGTACCGGCAGTACTTGCCGTGTTTCAGCCATTCTTGGAACTCCGAGGCAGCGACGAAGGCTTCGAGCAAACTGGGACCGAAGGGTATTTAATGATGTTGTTGATATCCTGCTAAAATTTACACTTGAGCCATGCCTGCTTGATTTTCGCAAAGAGGCGTGCCTGCAATGTTGGTCTCGAGGGGGAAGTATCCCCGCCTTCATTTGTTTTGCATTCTTTGTGATAAGACGGTTGTTCCCAGCACGAAGGTCAACACGGGGGAAAGAAAGGTAAAACAAGAGGGGTTCACTTCCTCCACTCGCCGCATCTTGCATGCACTTTTCTTTGCGACAATCGCTCAGACGGGGATAAAGCGGAAATTTTACTAATTTGTTCGGCTATTTTTGTTTGCGATACTGTGTATAGTTTGTGTTGGGTCCGCAGTTATCAGTGGAGGCCTTCATATTTGTGTGGAAAAAAAGTGAGGTTCGCTTGGCAATTTTCAAAGTTCAATTGAAAAAAAAAATCGCACAATTCAAAATTGTCCGAAGCCTTCCTGAAAGGTGGCAAAAGTTTCTAGAAAGTAATTTCCGAAATTCCCACAAGCGTCCGGCGAGTACGTCGTGAGTCAGAATTTGTATCGTGTTAAGTGAAACACCCTGTACAGCTATGCGGGCTGCACTCCAGTGTTGTGATTGCTCCCCCAATTGCGCCATAGAGCCAACCCTTCTACATCCTACTATATTTGTGCAAAACATCAGGAATCTGCGCCAGGCCTGCGCAAACATCCACTTGCGCTGTTAAAAGCGAAGGCAAACCTCCAGCTGAGACCATCTGCTTGTTTAGCGCGTGTCTAGTCAACGGGCAGCGCAAGTCACCGCGGGACAGTCGGCGTGTCTCCTATTCGTACGATCTCGCTTCTGTCTTGCAGGCATTGCTCGGGTATCCCGCTGTTAGGAAACCTTTTCCTGAGAGGAGTTGTCTAAAGCGCGAAACAGCTTATGACTTTCTCTCCTATCTGTTGGGGACAGGCAACCACAGGGGTGACACAACCCGCCATTGTTGTAATTACCCTCAAGCAGGTACCTTTGGCAAAACTGCCATCTTGTCCTGGTCCCACGTCACATAAAACGTCATTTTGAGGTCATGTGACTTTGTTTACATGTCGTTTTGCCGCTTACCGACATATCTCCGTCGTCATAAAGCCAAGAGATTAACATATTTTGCCAGCGTAAACCATGCGGTGGTTCTTCCGCAACATGGTACCCCATTTCTCCTTAGTTTAAGTACATCGCATCGGCTCGGTCAGTCCTAACGGACGGTCGTCATCACATCTTTGAAAGTCATCAACAGTACGAGACCTTATGTGCAAAACTGCGCATTTTACTGCGAGATTATCGGATAAAAATAATTACCGTGATCAAAAGACATCCAAAATGTCGCGCAGAAACAACCACCGCATTGTTTACAAACGGTTTGGCCGCCGATCACGTGCGCCGCCATCTTTAAGGTCACGTGCGCCTTGACGTTTACTGTGACGTGCGACCAGGACGCATTGCGTTCGCCCAGCACGCTTTCGTCTACGGAGCAATACATTGAGTGCCACCCCTGTGCAGGCAATAGTAAAGCCATCAAGGTAAGATATCCCCCAGCGTAAGGTTCAGGAATACGACAGGACGGAGTACCCGAGCCCGATCACTATCGCGCTTTCTTTCATTTTTGAAGTCATTGCTGTGTTTCCGCTACTTATCGCAGATGCCACATGACGTCCCTAACGCGATAACGCAAAAGATTCGAGAGAACGCTCGCAATAGTCGATCAATTAATTGGTGTTGCGGAACGAGAAACTTGAAATAAATATCGGTCGTCTTCAGCCCATGTGATTCTAGCACTACGTGAAATCACAGTACGCAAATTGAGTGCAAAAATATTAAAAAAGATGTCATAGTGTTTACAGCACACATAGTACTTTTTCACCAATAAGCTAGCTTTGGCATTTCCTTTGACTAATTCGTTTATATTTGGCACTGTCACTGCAACATATCGGCAGAAAATGACTAATGAGTTATCTATATTCAATTGGTTTACTGTACTTCACCTGCAATTTTCGCATTTTGACACCGCTCTGTCGTTGTTACGAACACTGGTCTAGTTTTTGTCATTACAAGTAACGACTGTTAATTCCAAACTACCTTTTTTGGTGTAATTTGGGCTTAATCAGGGTGGACTCGTTTCAAACCTCCTCAATTACGCCAGTTGTGGAAACAATGTTTCCCAGCTGGGGTGAAAAATAGGTGTTACAGAAAAATAACTCCCACTTTTCAGCATATTTAGAACTATGTGGCGTAAAAATGGTGCTTCCAATAAACACAATGTCCAGTTTGCATGGTGTCTGCTCTTTGCTTCCTTCAGTAAAGCAAAAACAGGATAGGAATTAAGACACGCATATGCATGGCTGCAAGAAGTTAGCTTACTGCTCACTGTTTCATGCAGTACCCCATATCCAAAACATGCAAATTTCCATTTGATGTCATAAAAAGTTGAAAACTGGACTTTGAGACACAAAGGAAAAATCGAGATAATTAAATCAGTGCCTGACGTGGGTTTATAAGATACATGTCGACTTTCTTGTGCACTTTTGAGTAAGCCTAAGGGCTCCACAAGAGAGATATTTACTCTGATGCATAATGTAAAATCCCCAGACTAGGGAACACGAAAGGACACACACAACACGAAGTCTCACGAAGCCATTTATTCTTTGTCATATTTACCCTGTTTCACCCTTTTATTGTATCCTTCTATAGATGGTTCTCTTCGGTCTCAATCAGCTACAGAAAGAAACATTTCTTTGCTCGTTTATTTCTTTACTATACTTATTCAAGTTATAGTCGTGTCAACCACAGGGACAGAGTTCGCTTTTCAATGTATCAGCAGGGGAGCGCTGTCCCAAAATGGGACAGAGCTCCGTGGGATGAGACACAAAAGCGTTAAACAGAAGCGAACACCGCTAGGCAGCGGGTACACAACCGTTCCGGAACGAGGAAGTTGCGGATTTGTGAGGTACACAGCAGGTAGAGCACTGTCTAGCGCATAAAGACTATTGTACCTGATACCTTCAAACATGCCTTCAAGCAGGGATTTTCCCCGTACCTCCTATACCCCACTAAGACACGTAGAGCCGTCGACATGCAAGTTTGCGGCCAGGGCAGGACAAATCTGAAGCGCCCACCCCTTCGCCCGTTTTCATCAGAAACACTCTAAACAAACAAACAAATAATAATAATAACACGCTCACTTGCACTGCAGAAATCGTAAACTCAAATTATCTTGATTCCCGCTTTATACTTATCAATCAACCTGTCAGGACCTGCTGTTCGGCGCCCTTATTGGCGAGGGCGCCCAGAGCCGCTGCCCCTCTCACACCCCAGCCGCCATGGCTCTCAGGACACGTCAAAAACCTCGACGAAGGCATACCTTGAGCTTGAGGGAACGATAACACACGAAGAAGTAGACAAGACGAGGCTCGAAACCAGCAATGAAAACATTTATTGATCAGGAAAAGAGTCAGGAGGGGGAGTGGAGGTTACAAAGGGCCTCAGGGAGAAGGACAAAAGGCTGGCTGACGCAAGCATTGTCCGAGCCTATTACAGCGGCTTCAAGAATGACCCGGTTAGCATCATCCAGTGTAAAGAGTTATCATTCAGTTATCATATCAGTTAATATCTTACAGTGTAAAGACACTTGGTCTGCGGGAAAATGGGGGCACAACATTGACAGGAGATCACGTGTTTGACCAATTCTGAGGACTGGCTCTTATTTTTGACAACGCTGGAATGTTCAAGTAAACGTTCGTTGACGCAGCGTTTGCTTTGGCCCACATAGGATTTACCACAAATTAGGGGGATGGAGTACGCAATGTGTTGTTTACAGACAACAAATGGTTTGGAATGCTCAACGGGTCAACCTGTGCGGGAATCGCTTATGAAATTAGTTAGGCTGCAGCTTGTTTTCTACAGTGTAGACGACGCGTATCCCGTTGTAAGATTGCAAGATTGCAAGTTCTGAGAGGCATTCCAACTAAAGCCCCTACACTTTGTAAAAGTAGCGCATACCTTTGAGGATCGCCGCTTTCCTCCTCTCTCACGCGGTCTACGGCGTCTCCCCTCTTTCATTGGGCTTTCGCTATCACGTTATGCGGAGCCTCTTTCGGAGCTGTTATTCCGGCTGCAGAAAGCGGAAAGGCGTAGGGAGTGCCAATAGCTGCGTTTACATGGATACTATGTCGACTAAACGGTCCAGTCGACTGATCGTCAAAGTCGACTGGCGGCGGTTTACATGCGGACGACTAAGGCGCCTAAGTGCTCGATGGAAATTCAATCGACTGATCTTCGACTGAAGCGCCACCCTCATCTCTGACCCGTAACCTTATAATTAGGATATATTGCATACAAACTTCTTATCGTATATGTTCTTTACATCTGAAACACTTCTGTAGGCTTTCCGCGAGCCCTCATTCGATAAATAGACTGCCGGCATTACGATTCTTTCGGTCGAACTGCGGAAAAATCTGGCAACAAGTGCGGCAAGTTTTGGGAACACAACGCCCGCGGATCTGCGAAAGCTATGGACGAAGTTGTTTTGATTTTCCTGCTGCCTGCACAGCAAAGCGAGTTTCTTAGCATGATCAGCTTGTTACTGATTCGTCACGTCGCAGCGATGATGGTTCTGGTGCACTAGCACAACCAAATGGTGCAGCGCATACTGTCTGCGACGCCCGACGATACGGAGATGACGCCAGGCTGGACACCAGGAGAATGGGCAGCTCTGCACGGTAAGGTGTGTGGCGAACTGTGCCGCTGCAGTATAATTTTGTGTGGTGCCTGCTTGTCTTGTGCTACTTCCCGTTTTAGCTGTGCCATATTTGTTGCAATTCTAGCAAAGGTTAATCTAATATTATATATATATATATATATATTTTTCTAGCAAAGGTGCAAAAAAAAGTGTTACAAAACGGACAACGGAGGGGCAAACAGAAAACGAGCGCCTGCCCAGTTTTGTAACACTTCGCAGCGTTTTTTGCATCTTTGCCACGGAATACCAACTGCCCCAACGGTTTGCGTTATTTGCATTTCTAGCAATCAGAATATTGCTGCTAGGAAGGCAGCAGGTACTAAGTGCTGCTACTACACAACAAAGCTCAGCAATCTATTGCTCTTGCTTTTGTTTTTCATGCAACACCAGACAAGCCCAATTAACATGTACTGTATCTCTTCAGACCTGCAAGTCATAGGGCGTGCAAGACGGCGCATATGGATGTGGACTCGCCCAGACGCTTGGTGGGAAAACCTTGTGGCCACTGGTAGCCCGTGCCAGTGGAAGGAGAGCTTCAGGATTTCAAGGGCAACTTTTGTACGACTGGTTGCCCTTGTAAGGCCACATATGTCTCTCGCTCCAAACTGGGTCAGAACACCAGTGCCAACTGACAAGCGGGTTGCCATAGCAGTGTACAAGCTAGCCAGCTGTGGTGAATCACGCTGTGCCGCATCACTGTTTGGCGTACATAAGTCAACTGTCCACAATTGTGTCTACCTGTTTTGCTACACTTTGCGGAAGGACTTTCTGAGCCAGTTCATCCGCATGCCTGACCATGATGAAGCAACTGTGATTGCACAGCGCTTCCTGCTGAAGTGTGGCATACCGCAGGTGATCGGTGCAGTTGACGGTACCCACATTCCTGTTCTCCCTCCATCGGTGGGCTATCGGGACTATGTCAACAGGAAGGGGTGGCCGTCCCTAGTATTACAAGCTGTTGTGGATGACAGAATGAGGTTTGCTTATGTAAATTTTTAGCCCGTTCACAACACTTGTACAAGTTTCATCAACTGCCATTATAACTTGTACAAGTGCTAGTTTCACCAAACATACTGATTTGACCCATAAATTCACATAGGGAACACTTTGCAGGTTCCGCAACATCTATTGTGCACTACCAGGGTCCGCTCATGATGCCTCTGTGCTGAAGTCCTCAAGGCTGTACACAGACAACAGTCAACTTATTCCACAAGTATATATTGCCAGCTATAATTTGTAGTTGTTATTAACAAAAGTGAACGAGATGTACCAATTGAGATGAGGCAGCACTTGCTTTCAAATATGGTCACATTATATTCACATAGAGAACCACTTAAAAGCAGGGTGTCGAACCGCAAAAAATACGGGTTCGATTCGGGTTCGGGTTCGCGTTGTTTTGATTTCGTTCCGATTCAGTTCCGGTTCGGCCACGCCAAAAACCGAACCGGTTCGCAAACCGGTTCGCAGCCCCGAACCGGTTCGCGAACCGGTTCAACGCTTCCGTTTTATATGTTCCATAAAACTGCTTTTATCAGGAAATGCGTGGCTAATAGCTTACTGCTGTTGTCTGCATTGACGTCTTTAGCGGTGAGGTAGCTCTTTAGCGAGAGAAATAAGTAATGGTTAACACTTATTGCAAATAGAGTCCACGCTGATGAAGCGGTGTTTTCCCGCTACTTTCTGTTCCCAAAATCTCTTTTTCACACGCACAGTGCCAGCAAGATAAACGTAAAGGAAGCCTAATAAGATGTACAGCGTAAGATAGACGACAGTACTTGCCGGCACACTGCCTTCGCAGCGTGAATCGATCTGAAACCGTACTGAAGCATGTCGAAAATAAGCCTGCCAGCCTTACTCTGTCCGAGCTCGCAGCAGTGTACTAGTTAATCCACCTCACAAAGGCAATGTATCACGACACAACTGCACTACCAATAAGCAGAACCACATTTACTTTTCAAACCACGACCAATCAAACAGGCACCGTTCTGCGTGCGTTCCTTCTCCACTTCTCATGTTTCTGACTTGTTTAATTTTTACTGCTCACGTGTAAAAAGAAATCTTGGGCGCTTATTTGATCACATATTCGTCGTGTAGAGCTACATAACTGGCCTACTCCATTCCTGTTGCATTCGTCCGCGTGGCACCTCGTCTCTGAAGAGTAGACGCCGCATCACCGTGTGCGTGGGGCGCCAGCCGCGGCGCTCACAAGGACAACTGCGCTTCAACATGTTAAAAAGATGCTGAAAGTATACTTACTATACGTCGTCGTCTGACTGCTAGGTGAAAATTTCTGAAACCCATGATATAGGCGCGTGATGATGATACCGATGTGTCTTCGTTCGGGGATAGAGAGGAACTCTTGTGCTGACTTCTATGTCCGAACCGTTTTGTTGCGAACCGGTTACCGCTATTATTTTTTATGGTTCTGCTCCGGTTCGGGTTCAGCAGTGTTCTGAAAATTTCGGTTCGGGTTCGGGTTCGGTTCCGGCAAAAATAACGGTTCGGGTACGGTTTTCGGTTCGGGTTCGGGTTCGGTTCGACACCCTGCTTAAAAGTATAAACTTTCTGAACATGCAGGTGCACAGAGACGTCAGAGGAACCCTGGTTCCATACGTGATACTTGGGGACCCGGCATACCCCTTGTTGCCCTGGCTAATAAAGCCGCTTCCCCAGAGTGGAAGGCTGACGGCAGAGCAGGAACTGTTCAACGAGCGCCTGAGTGCAGGCAGGGTTATTGTAGAACATGCCTTTGGACGGCTGAAGAGCAGGTGGCGCTGTGTTATGAAGCGCACAGACATAAACTACAGGTTTGTACCAACACTTGTAGCAGCAGTCTGTGTGCTGCATAACATTTGCGAGGACAGCAATGAGGGCATCAACCCAAGGTAACACATTGTAGCTTCTTATCTATGCTAGATTATTGTGTTTGTAGGGTTATGTTTTGTAGAGTCTTCACAATTATATGCATATATTCTTTCCATTAGCTGGGCTGCAGACATGCAGGACTTAGAACGCACCTTCCCTCAGCCAACACGCCAGTCCCAGGCAGATGGAGGCAATGCAGCCGTGCGGGATGCCCTGTGTGCCTACACAGCAGCCCATCTGCTTTAAGGTGAGCACTGCATTTGTCCTTCTCCCTGATGATAGTAGAATACAAGTAGGCACACAGTAGATAAATGAATGGGCATGGCGAGCCTGAATGCTACAAATTCTATTTTGGTCGTGCATCAGGGGACCCAGGTGACATTCTTCATAGCGACGAGTCTTGTATTTAAAATGGCAAAGTCCAGGTACATGATTACATATCTGTTTTGCTAGGTGAAGTATAAATGTGCTGGAAATGAATTGATTACATGCAGCTAAAAGGTAGGAAAATGATACAATTTATTTTACATGTATGTTAGGATATATTTAAGAGCATTCTTTAAAGGCACGCACATACACTACAAACTTGCACAATACACAATTTATACAAGCATTGCCTCATGCTTTTACAATATACACAGTGTTTCACGGAGGGCCCCCGGTCAAATAATTTGTTAACAGGTGGTGCCATCGAAGATCTTTTTAGTAAAGATCCTTGGGAGTGAACTTAGAATTGAACTTATGAATCCTTGGGCCATGAATTGGGTGGTGAGCAGCTCATTTGCGTACGCTCAACAATTAAATAAACATCCTATCTTTAAAATTTACTGTGCAAGATTATGGAACCTCTCTTTGACGTACCAAGGCCCTCAGCGAAAAATATTCCAAGAACAAAAAAAAAAACCTCAACTACACAGTGATTTTGCTGAGTAATTAACCGTTTTCGGTTTACATATTTCTTGCACCGAGCAATGCACCAATCTGCTCCATGGATCACCCGCACTATCTCTCCTGTGGTATGACGGAACCGTACAAGAAATATGTGGACCGAAACAGATTAATGGCTCGAAAAAATCACAGAGTTCACGAGGTTATTTTCTTTGAATATTTTTCACTGAAGGCACATCTACGTAAAACAGAGGCTCCATAATCGTGCAAAGTAAAATTTAAAAGTTACAATGTGTATTTGTTTAGTGAGCGTATGCAAACGAGCCGCTCAGTACTCTGTTCATGGTCGATGGCCGATGTCCCAAAGATCCTTATAACAGAGAAAGTTCTTCAGTGGCGCCACCTGTTAACTAATTACTTGGCCAGGGTACCTTCGTCAAACACCCAGTTTACAATGAACGCACACTAAACATCTTTGTGTGCTCTCTGTTTAGTGTTCCGTAGCAGACCTTGGTGGGATGGATGTGGAATATTTACAGGGTACATTGGATACAGTGGTGTACGTGGTGATGGTGTGTCTCGTGTTGTGGAGTGTAGAAGTGTTTGCATAAGTGAAGCTTGCTGCTGTTGAAAAGTCATTAGCATCTGTGTGCAATTTTGCAAAAACTGGTGGTTAAGGTCTGCTACTATTTTGCCAAACTCCTGTCTTTCTTCATGCAGGAGCTCGCATTGACGCCTGTGTGCCTCCTCCGTTCGCAATGCTGCTGCTCTTTCCGCTCTTTCTGCTGAGGACTTCATTATCCTCTCTAGACCATCCAGGAAGGTGTCTTTCCTGCTGTGCTTCCTGGGACGCTCCTGCAGTTGAGGACGGCCTCAAGACGACAGCAAACGTTATGTAATGAACATGTAATGAACATTTTCCATGATGAACTGTGAAACACAAAGCGTCAGATGCCTTACCGTCACGAGTAGGTGATGTCGTCATGTTGGCTTCCTCTTCGAAGTCGTCTTCCAGATTTGTGGCGCCAGCAGAAAATTCTGCACTCGTGTTTGGCTCTGAGGTGAAAAATTTAACATTTCATACCATGGCTTCCATGTTCCTCCATTTACTATAACGGCACAACTCTGCAGGAAATATAAAATCAAAATATCAAGAACTTAATTCACCTAGCATTGATGGTTGCTCTATAAACCCGTCTTCTGCAAAAGATATGGAATGTCAGCATGAGTCTCGACATGCACTACACGTCCTGTAAAACAAGTACAAAGTGATATATACGAACGCTCTGTCTCATGGGTCATGGCACAGTCGGCAGCAGCACTGTCCACTCCATTTTCGGCTGCTGTTGCCCTGGGTCTTCCGCCAAGACTGGCATCCATTTCTTGGAACCATTTCCAACATGACGGTGACTGTCCGCTCCGACCCAGTTTAGTTTTTTCCTAGCAGTAGTGTAGTAAATAGTAAAGTAGATATTAAATAAAAATTCAGCCATGTACCAATCATACGCCTCATCCCTTATATTGGCATCCTACACCAGACTTGTACGTACTTGGAGTATTGTATTTAAAATACTGTATTTTAAATACAATTTGCGGTATTTTGGTACTCTACTCAATACTTTTTGTTTTGTCTATTTGTATTCTATATTTAAAATACATTTAATGGTGCTTTCTACTCAATACTCTAATTACATGTTTTGAATCTTCCCCTCAAACATTCTGTGTCTCGTCTTTCCATTATCTTGCTTGTTCTGTGGAAATTTCCTGAAATCCTGGAAATTTCCTAGAAGTTTGCTTTATTCTGGGTCACATATATTTAGTGCAGTTATGTGGTATCTCTTTGTTATCTTTTTGGGACTTGTGTTTAGATGACTCCGATCACGCAGCGGCGTTCATGTGACATAGCGTCGACTTGCCACATTGACCAGTGACATTTTGTGTTCAAGGATAAATAGTATCTTAAGTGTATTTCAAATCCTTTTTTAAGTATTTTGTACTCTATCTTAATTACTTTAATATTCATGCATTTATACTCCAGCTCATTTACATTCTAACGTGAGTATTTATTATCTTAAATGCATTTTTGAGTATCGTGTACATCTCTGTCGTACACACATATCATTCCCGATGAAACGATGATTCTCGATGAAACACCTCATATTATCGTCACTGACGCAGTAGTAGTTGAAACAGTGCTTTCCGAACTCGTTCAAAACATCCGCAGTGTAGAGCCGCCCCGCTGCTATCGTACGCAGTTTACCGTAAATGGCGGTGCGTTCATTGCGTATTGTTAGGTACGAAGATGCAATTGTGCTTAAAAGCTTACCTCGTTGTACTTTTGCTTCATGTTCTTCCAATGGCTCCGTATCTGCGTCCACGTGAAGTTACCGAAACCGATGTCCACCATCTTCTGCTGGACCTGTTCAAACGTTGTCTTGTTTCGCTGCCGCTTCGAGCCTAACAGCGATGCGACGTCCAGCTCCATAATCACGCACAGCGTAAATCTGGTGCTGTCGTCGCTCCACACACATCGCTGTTGACCCGAAGGGCCAGCCGCCACAGCAGTAACGTCGGTAGCACCGTGGTCGGTAGCCATGCTGTTATCAGGTGGGAGCCTGGGAGGTGGGAGTACGGTGTGGGAGGGAGCACGAGAGATCCGGCAATGGACGTACGGGAAGTCGGGTATTAAGTCGACCGGCGCGGTTTACATGTCGGAGTTCAAGCGACGCCTGTCGTCTCAACTACCCGTCTCGAGCGACTCATTTCGACTGTGTCGACTTCTGTTTTAGGTCGATATATACCGGTTTACATGTAGCGCATCAGTCGACTTCATTAGATAAGTCGACTTTTATCGTCTTCATGTAAACGCGCCTAATGGCAAACTATACGACTGCGCTTGCTTCTGATTCTCTTTGTCAGTGTTTTATGCAAAAATTACTTGATGTGCCTCCAGGTGTCATACCTGATAAATCATTGCGATAGCAAGAACTTTTTGCATTGCCTTTCATTGCGTGGTATTTATAAGGGAACGCCACCATCTCATCTCTGCGAAGGAAAGGCTTTGCAGTCCTTTCAGTTTTGTGAAGCACTTGTTGCTTTTATCTTAGGTTACCCATGCTGTCGCCGTGCAAAGCTTTCATCATCACCGTATAGCCATATTTTGCGTCCGGCTGTGCCGCTGCAATGAATTTTTGTTTGTGTTCAGGACCATTTCACGGATGGGTAACACTTATGCGGTCAGTTAACATTGCATGTATTCTTGAAAACGTACGGCAGACTGCGAAGGTACGAAGAGTGCGGAGTACTAGACCGTACAGTACACCGTTCAACGTACCTCACAGAACAGTGTCGTTTGTTGAAATTCCTGTTGACGTATGATGCCTCTTTGACGGTTACTTACTTTGTCCTGAACCACTTCGCTTTACTGAACAAAGCTACAGCAAGTCGTTTGAGCCAAGCAGGGGTGCTGTGTTGATCGAGCAGCTTTTCAATACATTAAAAACATGGCAGGCCGTACAAAATTTCGGCATAGTTAGAATTAACCCAAAGTATGGCTTATCGGAGCTCTAGTAAAGGACAAACTAACTTACTTAAGCAATGTCCTACGATAGCTACCCCTAGATCGATTCTTATGCCATCGATAGGTCTCTACTACGTGAAAGAGACGTTTTGTTTTTCAGAGTATATGCTTTCTGAAACGACAAACCGAGAAGCAAAATAGAACAAGCAAAGGCGCAAAAGGCGTCCTATCAACGATATGTTTCATTGAGGAGCTTGTAAAATTTGACAAATAACCCGTCGAGCGGTCATCACCTACAACGCGTGTGATGCCTTATTGCAATGTATCTGCTCATCGATACAAACAAGTGGGTGCTTTATTTCATGCATTTGTTTAATTATTTCTCCTTTGACACTTCAGTTTTCATAGCGGGACTAAATTTCACGAGGTCAGTCAATGACCCAGAACGCGCAAACAAAGCAAACAGTAATGTTATGCTTGCCTGAACACGGCTATAGCACGGCTGTCGTCTGCTACGGTGCAGCAAGTCCAGGCGGCGCCACTATCGAGGCGAAGGGAGAGAAGCGTGTGTGGTGGGAGAGGGAAGGAGGAGTTGTCGCTACTTTTAGTATTCAGGGACTTTAGTTCCAACGGTGGAGATCAAAGGAGGGTGTCGTACCGGGCAGGGATGGGCATAAATACAGTGATGGCCACTAACTACTTCTACAGTAGTTTAACTATAACTACTAACTACTTCGCGATGGAGTAGTTTAACTAGTAGTTCAACTACTTTTCAAGCGAGGTAGTTTAAACCAGAGAGTCGAATCCAGACAACACAAGAAATCCCGGGGACATCCCTTATTGATCCCAAGCGTCCGAAATGGATTCCAATGTTCATATACGACAATAGACTTCCTTGGGACTCCCCTGGGATATTTATGGAGGGACATCCGTAGCCGTATATCCGCAGAAGGTCCTGTTACGGCTGTTTCACGGGTTGTCCGAATCAGCTCCGTGATGAGGTGATGTATGGATCATGCATTGCATGAGAGAGAGAGAAACGCGGGACGATGTCGCACTGCACAAAATCGACTTTCTATGAACCAACTCACTTTCTGAAACCAAATAAGTAAGAAACAGAGACACTACCTTCACGGTGACTTAATACGCAGAGCAATTTCTCATTTCACTGTTGATTGTGTACGCAATCGAATTAAACTTAGGCATCCCACCCTTGATTCCAACTCACAAGCGAACACCGCTTTCGAATGTGTAGTAGCTTGCGAGGACACCCATGAGCTGTGTCTGTTTTCTGTTCGGAAGTGCATGACACTTCATTTCCAAATGTGTTTTTTTTTATGAGTGGCCCAATCTCTCGTTGCTGTTTTCTTCTTTGTTTTTTGAAACACCGTGCTTATTTTCTCTTATGGGAAAGAAAGCGGAGCAACGGAAAACAAAACCACTGGCGACGATGGCAGAAAACACAGCAGAAAGACGCTTTATATTCTACTACAAAGCGTATACTGACTTCTGAAAAATAAAAAAGTGATACACGCGGCATCCCAGAGAGCTCCTGCTTATGTCCGCAAGATGTTCGTCCGTAGGGAGTTCGAAGCCCGGCCATGAAAGGATATCCGATGGTCATCCGTGGGACAAAATTTTCTGACTGGGAAGCACAAAAAATACATATATTTTATGGGCCATATGACACGTTGACTGCATATGTTGGCTGGTTGGTTTTTCAACCTAAAGATGTATAGGAGCCAAAAGAAAAAAAATATCAGTGGGGTATAAAAGAAGGCACGAGACATCCATTGCAAGTCCTGTCTTGCTCCCGGTATGGTCCCATGTGACATCCCTGGAACCTCCATAAAATATACTTCGGAGTTTCACTGGGAGTTCATACGGACTGGTATCGAACGAAATGATGCAGTCCCAGGCATGTCCGTGCAGTCTGAAGGCGGACGTCCCGTCGACGTCCCTGGGATAGGCTTGTGTTATCTGGGAATCGAACCAGAACCGAAAACCGTTATTAACCGTTGTTTTTGGCCGAACCGGAACTGAACCGAACCGAAAGAGTCGACGCCATCTTGGAGCTGAACCGGAACCAAACCGGTAAAAAATACCGGTTACCGGTTCAAATAATGGTTCACACGGAATTAAGTGCGAAACTTTGTATGTTGTGCATGAACACAAAAGCTATTTTTCGTATTTTTTCTTGATTTACCAGCTTCGTAGACTTCTCCTTGCTTGCCGAAAAAGTCGTGCCATGCAACAATGACCTGGATTTTCTCGAGTCGAGAAATAGCAACAGATAGTAAGTGAACAATGTTAGGACTCCTAATGTGTGACATACATATGAATATGAATATATATATAGATATATAAATTAGGGATCAACGACAGTTTTTGGTAACAGTCAATAAGTGACATATATTACAATAATATACTAATCAGATTCAGCTATACACAGGTAGTCCACCATAGCAACAAAAATTATCGCTAGAACACAGCACCGTAAAAGGGAAACGGACACTCTGCGATGACGTTTGTGTCAGAAACAGGCGATGTATTGTAAGATCAGCCCGTTTGTAACACAAATCTGTAAGTTTTTTCTTTGAGAGCGCTATGTGTTCGAGACCATCTCTACAGTTACCGCAGGCATCCCGTACATAAATACGAATACGCGAACCAAGCGACAAATACGTTGTCGTCCGTGCGACCTTCGGTCTTTCAAATGTTCTCAATTTGGTTTTCCTTTTCGTTCCGCATTCTTGTGTGTTTTCTTTTGTGCAGTGCTGTGCGAAAGCAAGCTATCTGAACATAGCTACAGCACGCGTTCGTTTGTACGACGCTGCAGAATAATTCCAAACGTGCAACTGTGAGCTTACAGAAGCCCCTTACAAAGTAAAGGGCCAGGCACCCTCGTGCGGGTCAGAATGAAAAGAACATACCAATATGGTTTTCTTTGTACATTTGAAATAAAAGGGGTAAAAAAAGCATGCTGAAATCGCATTTTGGAAAGGCAAGGGATCGAAAATCGGTCGAACTCTCTGTTTGCAGTTGGCATTGCCCGTGCACTGTCTTTGTTCCACAGGCACTTCACTCTAACGGCGACATAGAAGCACTGCGACATTCAGTGATAATACCAGTGGTGGCCACTAAGTACTTCTACAGTAGTTTAACTATAACTACTAACTACTTTGCGATTGAGTAGTTTAACTAGTAGTTCAACTACTTTTCAGGGGAGTAGTTAAAAAAGTAGGGGAGTAGTTAGGGGGATGTAGTTTAACCACATCCATAACTACTTAATGTTGTCCATCAACACCAATCCCTTGTAGTGTTCTTGGACACCTAAATATGAATCACGAGCAATGATAAACTTTGGCTCAAGCCGTTGCTGCGATCGTCAAATACAAGGCTTGCGGCGAAATTCTTTCTGTGCCTATGCGATAAACTAAGTTGCAGAATTATTTTGCAGCAAGTGAGGCTTCACTTGACAAGCATTAAAAGTGAAGATTTAGTACACACGCACGACACAATTGCTCTGCATCTCCGTTCTCATCAAACAAGTAGCTCAAGGTAAAAGTCGTAAGCACAATCTGCCGTAAAGCTTGCGGCAAAATCGGAAGAGTTGGCGCCTTCAGTAACCTAACTACTGTAGTTAACTACTTAAAATAGTAGTTTAACTAGTAGTTGCCACTACATTTCTGCAAGTAGTTCATAACTACTTTTTAACTACAATCTGTTAACTACTGGCCATCACTGGATAATACTATAACGCGCCTTTTACATGAAGACCCCGGGGATCAGAATCGCAAATAACAGCAACAAAGGTGGTAACTGAAAACTGTTATGACTACTAATCATGGCCGTACCGTGAGGGGGAAAGGGGGGCTGGAACTCCAAGGTCGCTGTGAAAATAGTGCACACTTTAGTCATAGGTCGTAATAGATACAGAGAGACAGAGACCTCTGAACACCCACACAGTGCACAGCGTCCGCTTCCAGAAAATGATGTGGTGGGTGGGGGTTTGCACCCTTGCCGGCCTAGAAGCGCTTTGCTGCCCCCCCCCCCTGGAAAAAATACTGGGAACGCCCATGCCGCTAATGTATAAGACATCCACATGAATATGTATAAGAATTAGGCATCAACGACAGTTTTGGGTAGCATTCATGAAGTTACATGTTTCATAATAATATACTAATCAGCCGCCCTGCTGCTGAAATGGCCCACGGTGGCCACCCTAGCTGCTGAAATAATCACTGACATAGAGCTCTGTCAAAAAGAAACTGACACTCTCTTTCCTACAACGTGTGTGTTACGAACAGTGCTTCGTTGTAAGATGTAACGTCATAGGACAGCTGTCAGTTTTTCTTTCCAGCGCTATGTTTTTCTGTTAGAGATCATTTCTGCAGTTATCGTGGGCATCTTATATACAGGGTGTCCCAGAAAACGTGTCATTGAATTATAATTAAAAAACTACACCACCTAGAGTCATGCGGTCAACGGCATTTGTTCTTACTGGGATTTTGCCACCTCCTCATGTGAATGTCGTGTAACGTAAGTTTAATTATGTAAATTTTTGCGAGCTTAAGTCGGAAATTTGCCTAGTAAAGGTCACTTTTTTACCCCACCAATGTGAAGAGCGTGTCTAATTTAGTCAAATTAACGATAATTGACAGGGATATTCAGGAGCTATCCCATCGAAAAAAATAGCCGAACATCATGCTCTACGGAGGTCGCACAGAATAGCGCACGATGAATTTTCCAGCGCAATCTTTGTCAGTCCGACGAAAGGAGGTTGGAAACCCAGCCTTCCCCGACATCCCAGAAAGATATAAAACAGACACGGCTTATCACGTCCGACCTTCGCTGGGATAATGCTTTCCCTCTCCCAATTTTAGGAACTGTTACTTTTTCTGCTATCACTCTGTGGGCTGGCTTCGGAACCTCCTTTCGTCGCACTCAGAGCGATTGCGCTCAAAAAGTCATCGCGTGTTATGGTCCAGTGCCCTGAAAAGCATGATATTCGGCTATTTTTTCCGATGGGATAGCTCGTGAATATCACTGTCAATTATCATGAATTTGAGTGAATTCGGCACGCTCTTCATATTGGTGGGGTAAAAAAGTGACCTTTACTTGGCAAATTTCCGAGTTCAGTTCGTTATATATTTATTTACATAATATATATATATATATATAGGTTCACTAGAAGAAGCATTCTTGAGCACGCGTGAGGACAAACCCACTTTATACAAGCGCTACCTTGATGACATATTTATGATCTGGCCACATTCGGAAGACAGCCTATTGGAATTTATACGCGATTTCAATGAGTTCCATACTTCTATTAACTTCACTCACACCTATTCTGCCGTCACTGTTAGCTTTCTTGATGTTCAAATTAAGCTAACCAATGGAGTTTTAACGTCTGATCTGTTCCGTAAACCCACAGACTCTCAGCAGTACTTGTCATTCCATAGTTGTCATCCTCGCCACACGAAACTGGCCATTCCCTATAGTCAAGCCCTTCGGTATAGGAGAATCTGCTCGAATGACGACGATCTGGACAGAAATTTAGAACAGCTGCAACAAACCTTTGTCGGTCGTCAGTATCCACCCGATCTAGTTCATGATGCTCTCAACAGAGCTCGCAAGGCAAACCGTCTAAGCTTACTGGAGACAAGACAAAACAAATCAGAAAGTAATGCCGTGAACTTAACTGTAACATTCGCCGGAAATATCCCAAACATTAACAACATACTTAGCCGCCACCACAGTATCCTTCTCCAGTCAGAACGCACGAAAAACATATTTCCTAATCCACCACGTGTCGCTTACAGACGTACACGTAACTTACAAGATAGCTTGGTCCGCTCTAAAGTAGGCGAACCCACTAGCCCTCCGGCGGGCTGTCATCCATGTAATGGCAAGAGATGCCAGATTTGCAAGTTAATGCAGACCGCACAAACGGTCAGAAGTACGAATTCCAACTTTACCGTCAAGATCAACGCAGACCTAGACTGTAACTCATGCAACGTTATCTATCTAATCCAATGCAACACATGCCGGGCCCAATACGTGGGTCAGACAAAAACTTCTTTCCGAATTAGATTCAACAATCACCGATCGGATGTTACCAAGAAACCTAATCTCCCAGTCTCACGCCATTTCAAACAACCAGAACATTCAATCAACGAAGCCTCAGTTTTTATTCTCCAGTCGAACTTTACCTCCGACCGCTCCCGGGAACAACGGGAATCTTACCTAATTTACAAATTCCGATCGGCCATTAACGAGGACCCTGGCATGCTGTCAACAATAAGAAGTCTAACAACCTAGATAAGACCCTGTTGCCTTTTCTCGTTTCAGCCAGATCAAGGTCCCCACTGACCCACAAGGACGATGACCCCACTCCTGGACCTGACACAGAAACGCTCTGGAATTTCCCCAATTGACAACCGCCAGGTGGCGGGAATTTCCCCAACCGACCACGTCATTCTCAAGCCCCTTATCAGCCTCGTGACCACATTTAGCTCTTTTGTCCCGAAGAAGGCGGAGCTTCCGCCGTAACGTAGACATCCTCCCTAACTTTCATGATTTTTAAGTTTTAATAAACCCCTTTTTTGTTACTTCCCCTACTTTCGTCTTCTGTCTCCCATTTATTTCAACTATAATTACGTAGCCGTCCGATCCAACTCCAACTTTTCAAGATATATATATATATATATATATATATATGTTTACATACAATATATACATGTTTACATAATTATATTTACAATACATGACATTCACATCAGGAGGTGGCAAAAATATAATAAGAACAAATGCCGTTGACCGTATGATTCTAGGTGGCGTAGTTTTTTTTTAATTATAATTCAATGACACGTTTTCTGGGATACCCTGTATAAATGGGAATACGCGGACCAACCTATGTCTATGTCGTCGGCTGTGCGACCTTCGGTATTAAAATTTTCTCTTCTTCGTTTTTCTTTTTCTTCTTCTGTTCTGTTATGTGTAATGCATTGCGAAAGCAACCCATACCTGAGCTCAGCTCCAGCACGTATTCGTGTGTACAACACTGCAGAATAATTCCGAACGTGCGTGTGTGAACTTACATAAGCCCTATACGCTAGCCACATCGCAAGACTAATGCATTAAACGGAATGCCGGTAACTTCTCCTCCTCACCAATCATCATCTTGCGTGGCATCGTTCTTTCCCCCGACTTGTTGAAAACACGGGCATGTTGAAAAAACGGTGCCATTCGGGATGATGGTTGGTGAGGAGGTGAAGTTACTGCCATTCCGTTTAATGCATTAAGTTTCCCGTGTGCCTAGGGTACTAGAAAGTAAAGCATCAGCTAGCCTTATGCTGATCAGAATGAAAAGAACATGCCAAGATGGGTTTCTTTGTGGATTTGAAATAAAACAAGCAAAAACAACCATACTGACATCGTATTTAAAAATCGCCAATGGGTCAAAAATGAGTCGAACTCTCTGTTTGCACTTTCTTTGTCTTTGTTCCACAGACACTTCACTCTAACGCCGACATGGTAGCATGGCGGCGGTCAGTGCTGACGCAATAACGTGCCTTCTACGCATAAAGACCCCGAGCTCACAATCGCACCATTCCAATCCAACTACCATGAAGCGTCGTTAGCTGATTAACGTGTATTCGCAACTCTGACTGGTAATGAATAATTTCAATTACTTAAATGACTTAGGTCCAGGTAGCCGGCTCGGTTCACTGTTATTTCTGGTGTGATTCTGCGAACAATCCGGTGGGTGAGTTAACCCCCGCGACATGAGCTACGTGCGGGGAAAGTCAACCCAAACCAGTAATTCATGGGTATGCTCCTCTTGTAAGCGCTACTGATCTTACCTTATTACTACTAATCTAATCTAATCTAATCTTTCATATCGCACAAACTCAATTCAAAACCCTGAACGACCACTGACGCCTTCCTGTCCACTTCAAGCCCTGTAACACACACGGCTGTACGCAGACATTTTCTGAAATAAACCGTTTATAAATACACGCCCTCAAACTAAACGCTGTTCAAATAAATCATGGTTAGCCTTAGCAACGCAATGTTCCGTATGATAGTTTATGGGCGACACGATGTTCTTTTCGCTACTATGATGTTTATTTATGTTATGTTTATGATGTTTGTTTATGTTATGTTTATGTATGCCTACATGCTATTTACGATGTTTCTTACTTACGTTTGTACTGTTATAAAGTACATTTCTTAAAACAAATGCTTTGAATTTCGGAATATCCAGTTTAAAACTGATGAGGGCGATGCGCGTATGAATACAGGACACACACGGCTGACCCTTGAACCAGTTCAGAGCTAACCTGTGAACGGGGATAACAGGCTTGGGGGGTGGGAGGAAGTAGGCTATGGTGGTGTTGTGGACGGATTGCGCAGCGACGTTCATTCGTAATGGATGTAATTATGCCAGAGAGAGAGAGAGAAATAAAGCCGGCCAGGATACACCAACAATACAATTCGCCAGCCGCCCAATCAGAAAACACCCCCCCCCCCCCCACACACACTAAGTTGGGGACACTGGCCATGGGTCACAGAGAGAGACAACCTACTTCCGGTAAAGCGACATCCTCGTTCACAGTTCTAGCCGTGGCCAGCCACAAGCGCGATTAGCGCGCTACTTTCCGCGGCGGACGTCGAGCCATCGGTTTTCCACCAATAATGGACGGTGGATTTTAAAAGATTTATTTTGAAGCGTTTATACTTCAAAGTTTATTTCGACAGCGTGGATTTTCTCATGATTTTCTGGATTTTCTCTGGATTGCTCATGATTTTCTCATAGTTTATTTTGGAAGTTTTATCTGTAAGATATTTATTTTTGAGCGTTTTATTTTTACTTGATTTATTTCGGCGTCATCCCCCTCCCCCCACACACGGAAGTTTGTTTGAACCTGCCTGTTGTGCTTCATTCGCAGCCGTGGCCCCGAACCGGTTTGAACCATTATAATTGCCTTCTGGAGCTGAACCGGAACCAAACCCTTATCGCCGAACCTAAACCCGAACCGGACCGTTAAACATTTCGGTTCGACTCTCTGGTTAAAACTACTTCATTAACTACTGCAATGTATTTTAACTACATCTATAACTCCTTAACGTCGTCCATCAACACCAATCCCATTCTATAGTGTTCTTGGACACCTAAATATGAACCACAAGCAGTGATCAAAGTGAAGATGTAGTACACACGCACGGCACAACTGCTCTACACCTCCGTTCTCATCAAACAATTAGCTCAAGGTACAAGTTGGAAGCACAATCGTGCCGTAAAGCTTGCGGCAAAATCGGAAGTAGTTGGCGCCTGCACTAGCCTAACTACTGTAGTTAACTACTCGAAATAGTAGATTCACTAGTAGTTGCCACTACATTTCTGAAAGTAGTTGATAACTACATTCTAACAACAATCGGGTAGTTTAACTACATGTAGTTAACTACTGGCCATCACTGATAAATAAATTTTTTTAGTATTTAAATATAAATGCAAAATACTTTGTTGAAAGGGGTATTTAAATACTCTTCACAAATAGTTTTCAACATGGGTACTTAAATACAAAATATAAATACAGTATTTAAATACCGTAACTACTACCATAAATACTGTGAGGAAGATATCATCCGGAGTTACAGAAATAACGATGATCATAAGAACAAATCAGCAAGGAACAATAGCATTTATTTGTTAGATTATCATGGCGATTTTAATATTAGAAATTCCTCGAAGACTGCTTCTTTTAGGCATCTTCTGTTCGGCCAACAATCAAATTCGCGAAGGAGAACGGATTCTCCACAGGTGCCGATGAAGAAATGCCTGCATTCAATTTGACGACGATGCTTCGTAGAACAATGTAATCGGGTCGTCGCGACCGTTGTACAACAGTGAAAAACGCGCCATCTAAAATGGTTTGTCGCATGCGCATGCTAGCGCAAACCCGGCATAGTTGCGCCCCAAACTCGCCTTTCTTCCCGAGAGGTCAAATGCAGGCTAACTTTGAGATATGAGTAAGTACATTCTGTATTTAAGAATATTTATAGAGTGTTTACAAGAATAAGTATCCGAAAATAGGTATATAAATTTAAATATAAATACATTTTTGAAGTCTCTATTTAAATGCAAAATACAAATACATGTATTTATATTTTAAATGGCAGTTTCATTACAATGCATTTAAATACTGCCCATCCAGGGTAACGGGTAAGCTGATCTGATAGTTTGACTTTGGTCATTTGTCAGCTTTCACTAAGCGTGTGATTGCACTGCAGGTACATTTATCCCCGTCTTGCTGTCCTGTATTTGCCGTGTAGCAGTGGCTGCAACCTTTGCTTTCGCTTGCGTCCCATCCATGTAAGCATGGAGAAAACTAAGGTCGTGGCCGATGTTGCTTCTGCTAATTTCAGTCTCGATTGTGTAGGCTTCTATTTGTGGAAAGGCAAGCCGGGGAACCAACTAACAGTTCAAACATTGCTAATCTGTGATTGAACACCTCATTTCAGACTTGGATTTCGTCATGCCGCAATGCAATTGGATCTTGAAATGTACCGAGATTCATCGTAGCATGATCACTAGATGAAACGCGGACTGCACCGAGTCCTTGTCTGTCCGTTGTGCGACACCTTATGACATTGGAACATGTGCGCGTGTGAAACAGTTCCAGGCAGTGTGCACGGTTTGTTTTGGGTGATTGTGTCAACCTGGATACCACTTTCAAGGTATGTATTTCCGTAATAAAATAGTGTGTTGCTCTGTGCCTCATTTCGTGTCTGTGTGTTTATGCGCGTCGTGAAACTCTTTCAAATTGGACTTCGCAGACGGCACGGCTCCCTTTTCGACGTCAGGTTGGAAGCTTCAAATGGAACAGGCGAATGAGACCTGACAATGTTTCAGGTATGTCTGGTCTGTCGTGTCCGTGCATATATGCTTCCTCCATTCAGTGGCGAAGGGGCATTGTATCGTATGTGTACCTCATGCACCAAACCGTATCGTATCTCATATTCTATCAGGTTCGCCGTACGTATTTCTTGAATCGTGAGGTACAATTTAAAAAAGGTACCTCATGTTCACGCGGTTGAAAAGGGAAGTTAGACAGCTATTAGCACTATCAAGCATTGTATGAATTGCATCAGAAAGACACAGTTTCATGCGGAATCCACACGAAAGGAAATTCTTAAGATTCACCTGATGAAGTCTGTTCCCTTGTTTCACGGTTTTTGGAGATGCTTCTTACTTGTAACTTTTTTAGTTGTAATCTTTTTACTCCGGTTCTTCTTATTTTTGTATATTCAGTGTACATTCACTGAATATAATTGTATGTATGGTATTCAAAAAAATGTCTTCAGAACAGAATACTGTGTTCTCTGATGCGTTTGTCAGTCATTTCATCAGAATTATAACGGCCATAAGTGCTATACGTACGAAAAGTTGTGCACCGTATTCTGATGTACAAGTCTTTATGACACATTTGTAGGCATTTGTGTCTTTTCCATCTGTCACAGAAAACACCTTTTTCAGTAGGGTGTATACTTGGCATGGGGTGTACACATGCTACTGGAAAGGGGTAAGTTATGGTACCTAGGGTGTACACAAAAAAGGAGTATAATTACACTATTTTGGGGAGGGTGTAAGCCTCGAAAATGGTGTTAATACACACTTGTGAAGGCGAAAGTTATGGTACGTGTGAATTACACCTAAAAGAGTGTTTTAAGATTAGCGGTATCCCAAGCAGCACACAATATTGGGCCCATATTGGCTGGTCATTGGCGATACGGGTCCAATAGGGGACCCGTTTCGCCAAAGTTTTCCCCATATTGGCTGAAAATGGGCAATATGGGCCCCATATTGCCCAGTTTCAGCCAGAATGGGGAAATCCTGGCAATATGGGCCCCATTTTGCCCGCGTATACCCCATATTGACTTAACAGAAAATGGTACGTACCCATGTTGCACAAATGCCCAAGCAGCACGGCAAGATTGAACGTTGAAGCGTGTGAAATACCCAATTCACTACATCGTTACACCCAATAACTTCCCGCAGATGATACACATTGTTCGAAACAGTCAACGTACATGGCAATCCCAATGTAACGTTCGCTAGAATTCGACAACTCAACATTCCACGTCTTAAAGTTGCCGCCATCTTCCTTCGCGATGCCAATGCCAATCGGTCAAGCCGACTGAGAGCAAGCAGGTTGTTTGAGCGAAATCGCGCGTCCTACAACTAAGCATGCGCGACAGCCCGAACGGACGTTTCATGGGGCTAAAATGTTGCTGGTTGCTGTAATGATAACGAAATTGCGGCAGGTCAAGTAAAAAACACAATGTTTGATAGGAAGGGATGGCTATTCTGTAAAGTTAGATGATTTCAAGTTGCTGCAAGCACTGTAAATTGCTCTGGCGTATGTCCGTCACCGTCACGAAAGTGTTTCGCACCTTTGTATTCTCGGAGCGGGTTGGAAATTGTTAGTTCGCAGCATGGAGGTAGAAAAGCAAGGTGGGGGCCAAAAGTCTAGTTGCCCATGAGACTCCTCTGGCGGTCGCTCGCGTAAGTGTGTTGCCGAATGACGTCATCGCCCTGACGCTTTCGCTGCACCTGCATCTGCACGGTTCGCGTTGCGAAGTATTGTGCAACCCCAACAGCTGATGCTACATCGTCCTCAACCGCAGCTATGGTCACCTGTTCGTGCGCTGGATGTCAGAGTCGATCTACCGGGCGCAGCACAGAAGGTGGAATCACGTTTCATGAGTAAGTTTTCTTTACATCCACGCTCGAAATACGCGACGTTTCAGAAGTGTATTGCGCGAACATCTATGACTGACAACCTGAAACTGGTTTCGGAAAACGTAGTAATGGTTTTGTAGTACCTCTTGTGTTTCCTGTTGTGGATATCTTCACCTGCCGCTCGCTTAATTTTCAATCCTCACTGCAAATTTTGTAACAGAAACCGTATGTGACGTTTATATATAATTTATTTCACGCAGGTTCCCGTTAAACAGCTCCGAAAGGGATGTCTGGGTCAGTGCAATTAGGAGAATTGGCTGGACTCCGAAAAGCAGGAACAGTAAATTGTGCTCAAAGCACTTTCGCGCCGAGGATGTGGACAGATCTTCGCTACTTCGAGCACGTCTTCGCAAGGGCGCTGTGCCGCAGATATTTCCGTGGAGTGAGGTAAACAACAAGAACGTGTTACTTTAGTTGCTCTTCAGACTAATGGGTGCTCAATATCAACCAGAATGAACTGCCTAGTGAAGCAGGCCCAAGCATGGAAGGTGGAAGCAGCCTTGCGTCCGGAGTGTCTGGAAACATCCGTAAGACGTTGCTTTTTTGTAGATTTTCTTGGTTTTCTTCATCCCTCCTTTCTGTAAGGCTTGCCCAACTGTGCCTTGTTTGAAGCATGCAGCTTTTGGCCATTCAAACCTGCTCTTTTCCCCCCCACAATTTTGAGCTGTTTCACACAGAAAAACATGTGGGTACAGTTTGCACCATGGAAAATGATATGCATGGGCGATTTTTCAAATGAAAGATATGCTGTGCAGGATGAGGCAACTGATCAAGATATGAACAAACCCAACCCGTCAAGAGAGAATCCCTCCTTGGTCACAGACGAGGGCTCGAACGTAAGTTCCCCAGTGTACGCTGTATGCTCAGCCTACATGTATGTGATAAAACAAAGCCCTTCCTATAATTTCCATACTTGCAGGGCAGCACTGGGTTCAGCTGTGACTATATATCAGTGAACCCTATCAAAGACATTGTAAGTAAACAGCTGGCATAATGTCTTTGCACACAGTGAGTCTGTATTTTGTTACATGTGTATGTGGGCAGGTTACATTTCCGCATAGCCATGATGCAGCTTCGTCTTGGGACCAGGAATGCTCAGCATCTACCTCAGCTGATGTGGCAACTACATTGGTGTGTCCCATCTTTTCTTTTTTGAGTAGAAGGGGCTAAATAATTTTATGTTCTTATTTTATACCATAGTAGTTGCTCTCACATTGCAACTTCCTTGTTGTTCCTCTGACAAAATATACAGTGTCTTTTTTTAGGCGACACAGAGCACGTCATGATGTGAGCAATAAAAAAACGAGCGTTACTATTTCCTACTTGAGCTACAAGCATGTGATACTAGTGCCATGGCACCTGCTTGTGACTCAAGTAGTAGGAACATAATAACTATTTTTCTTTTGTCGCCTAAAAAAAGACAACCTGTAGAATGCCCCAGCTGCAGCATCCTATCATCCAAACCAATACTTCCTCACACTTTTATTCACTAATAATAATGAAAAGTTAATAAAAATGTAGCGGCCTCTGCCACCACAAGCCATTGACATATGCTCTATCATCTGGGACCAAGACTCGCTCTCCGCACAAAGTACGTCACTTGGCCTCCATTGCCGTTCCATGTGCCCACGGGGCAATAAACATATGTGCACTCCACTATGCGCTTGACCTTTTCTCTTAGCCGCGCTCCCAAAAAGTAAAGTTGAATTTGCCCCAATGAGTTCAACTAGTGTTGGACATAGTTTATAATTGCCTTCCCCGTCCATTTTAACAGCTGTAATCTTTTGTTTTTTAGGAAAAGAGTGGCACCCCCAGCAAGAGTGCAGATGCAGCTGTGGTAAGGAATCAACTAGTAAGAGTCAGGATGATACATATGTGCTTTTCACGCAACACATTCATCCATGCATAATATCGCACATAATGCTATGCATTATCCCCATGTTGGGAACATCCAACCTTGAAAAACCTTCAACTATTCAGCCAATGGGTGATGAATATCAGTGATTCAAAATCCTTCTCTTACTTCATGCATAGTGTACAGCCTTTTAATTAATGATAATTTGGTGATTTAAGTTAGTAATATTTAACATAGTTAGGCAAAATTAGCAACCATTTCCATGTTAATGCAGTAGTCTTGCACTTTGTCTTCCTGGTCTAGCAAACAACTGTTATTTTGGAAAGGTCTCAACAATACATATATCTGTAGCATGAGACAAACTTGTGAGGAGTAAGTAACTTACTACTGCATTTCATTATGTTTTTCTGCTGGATTACTGCAATTTTCTGCACTATGCAGTTACCAAATACATTATAAATGAAGCAATGAAATTGAAGCAATGATTTGGATGTACAGGTCACCAAAGATAAACTCAGGGGTCTATTCTGCTGGAATGGTGGGTATACAGCATAGGAAATGTTAAGGAGCCGGCGGTTTTTTTAGTTTTCATCATTTATCCACGAATAATTTAATGGATTGAGCAACCTCACATGAAATTTTAGGACATGATACATCATCTAACGTAAAGTTTAACCTACGAGGGCAACTTTACTTGCATTTAGTTGAATTACAAAACCCAGAGTTTATCTTAGGTGGCCCTGTATATTGATGATCTGCATGCTGTGATTCTGCACATGAACAAATGAACTTGAAATGCGTTGACCAATAATCTTGCCTGCGTTGTACAAGAAAATCATATCAATGAATTTTATCCATATCAATAAATTTTTTATACAATTTGCATGTGTGCTGATTCTTTTGTGGTTAATGTGTTCTACTTCTACCTCGGCAATCCAGCTTCAAAATGGTGCCACTACTGAGTTTGGTTTAGTCATGATCATGCGAACATGTACATAAGCGTAAGTGGAGCATGGTTGCGAACAGGTAGGTGACAAACCTGGCATGTTGGCATACTAAGGAATCTGAGTTCCATGACTGCATGCCATCTTCTATGTGGCATGGTAACTAACAGACAATGAGCATGTGTGATTGATTTGTGTGAATTCAGCTGAAATATCAATAAAGTCATTACACCTGAAGCCGCTAAGCACTTACTCAACAAATATGAACAGACTGTGGCCTTTGTGCACTCGTGCAATATAGTAGCAAGCAGACCACCCTATCAGGAACAAATGACAAATGCTATTCGCAACAAATGCAATAACAGTATCCACTCTCGGACTATAATACCATAATATATTCGTGCACAATAACCTGTAACATAATAGTATACAACAAAATACCCCTTAGCTAGTTCTACCAGTTCTATTAGAGAATGTTTCTTCTTACGGTGGTGGGCGGTGATGGTGAAAGGGCTTCTTACAGCTTGCCAACTTGTCAGAACTTATACCAATCATGCAATTACCCACTACACTAGGGAACTTCACCAATGAAAGACACACCTGTGAAAGCATTTTTGAAGAAGGAGGTCAAGCGCATTGAAAATTTGCATACGGAAAGCAAAAAGAAAATCAAGGCTTTGCAAGAAAGACAACGTCGCATGACACAGAAAATTGCAAGACTCGAAAATGTGATTCAGGACCTGATGGCCAAAAATATTCTTCTACAAGAAAATGCGGATGTATCAACCAGTATAGCAGGAGCCAACAAAGATCTGTTGTTACGGCAGACGGCAAAAAAGAAGAAGCAGGCCCTCCCCAGAAAGTACAGCACAGAGCTGCGAGCTTTTGCACTCACATTGTATTTTTACTCACAGAAGGCATACGGTTATGTGCGAAAGACATTTGACACGTGCCTGCCCCACCCTCGTACACTTAGGAAATGGTACCAGACAATTGATGGACAACCAGGATTTTCGAAAGAAGCACTAAACGCACTAAAAATGAAGGTAGCAGAGAATCAAGTGAAGGATATTCCAAGTCTCTGCACTGCGATGGTTGATGAAATGGCAATTCGCCAACACATTCAATGGGATGGACAAAAATCACATGGCTATGTTGACATCGGGATGGGTGCCAGTAGTGATGGTTCAGTAGCAAAAGAGGCTTTCGTTCTAATGATTGTATCTCTGAATGGCAGGTGGAAGATCCCATTAGGCTACTTTCTAATTGATGGACTATGTGGAGAACAGAAGGCTAATTTGGTAAGACAGGGGCTTTCACTTGCAAACGAGGCTGGGGCAGACATTGTGCCACTAACATGTGACGGAGCAGCATCAAACATGGCAATGTTGAGAATCTTAGGACGCTCTTTGAATGTGGAAGCTGGACTCAACACCAGCTTTCCCCACCCAGACACAATGAAGCCAGTTGTGGTCTTCCTTGACTCTTGTCATATGCTGAAGCTAGTGCGTAATGCACTTTGTCAGAAGCAGAGCTTTATTGATCGTGACGGTGGAAAAATATGTTGGAGCCACATTGAAATGCTTCATCTCACTCAAGAAAAAGAAGGTATTCATGCTGGCAACCGGCTGAGGGCGGCACACTTGCAGTGGCAGAAACAGCCCATGAAGGTGCGACTAGCTGCTCAGCTACTGAGAGCATCAGTGGCAGATGCATTGCAGCACTGTCGTCAAGTGTCGCTACCAGGTTTCAATAAAACAGAGCCAGCAGAGAAGTTCCTCTGTGTCATCAACAATGTTTTTGACATTCTGAACTCCAGAAACATTCGACAGCACTCTTGGAAGAAGCCTCTTTGTGCAGAGAACATTTCACGAGCCCGGACTTTCCTCAATGAAGCATCCTCGTACCTGTCAGCACTAAGAACATCTGACACAGGACAGCTATTAGTAACCACCAACATGAAAACGGGATTCATAGGGTTCCTCATCTGTCATCGCAGCATATTGCCACTCTACGAAAACCTTGTTGAAGAAACGTCAAAGATTCGGTACCTGCCGGCATATAAAGCAAGCCAAGACCACTTGGAGCTCCTTTTTGGAGCAATCCGCGCTCACGGAGCATGCAATAACAATCCTACCGCTCGACAGTTAGCATCGGCTTTCAAGAGACTGATCATCCACAATGAGATGGGTGCAGCTTCAACTGGTAACTGCTTACCCATGGAAAACATAAGCATCCTAAACGTCTACACTAGTGTACAGCCTCGTTCCGAAGAAGTCATCAACTGGTCAGCAAGCAGACGAGAATTAAGTGCAAGCGGGGAAGAATGCACATTTCAAATCTCTGACCACGACTATCTACCAGACCCCACAGAGCTATCGCTGTTCGGTGACACAATTGTCACGTACATAGCTGGATTTGTAGTTCGCTACCTCCAAAAATGTTTGAAATGTGAGACGTGTGTGGAAGCACTATTTGTACCAGCAGCAGGTCTTCCTGAACACTCGGTAATTCGTCAGAAAAGTATGGGCTGGCTAGTGTATCCTTCACAGGACGTTATCCGTGTGTGCCAAAAGTGTGAGAAAGTGTTCATGTCAACAATGCTTATCTCAGCCTTGTCGGCAACAGGGCTGCTGAAGAAAATGTTGATGGATGTAATGGCTGGCATTATCACGACAGATGTTTTCTCAGTGCTTAAAGACAATCACATGCTTGAACATGAGCAAGTAGAGAACCATTACTTCCATCTTATAAAATGCATAGCGCATAAGTATTTAGATGTCGGCCTTTATCATGCCACAAAGTCTGCAACAGCAAGTCGCCACTCACAAAGGTGTCGCCAGATGTTTACGAACCTGACACTATTCAAGGGACAATGACCATGACAACTGCTAAATTTTTTCACCTTTTACTCGTTTATGTACATTACATCCTCCATTGTGTTAGTAGAGTGCTTGAAGTTGCAAGCATAATACAGGAGAACCACTTCAAGACACCTATTTGTTCTGTCAGCACTTCACCCAAGTTCAAGTTTGTTGTGTTGCCTCGATCTAAATGATACTCAAGTATCCAACTACAGCCTCGTTGTATTTACCTACATCTGGATATTGTTGTACCAAAGTTTACATTAACATCAATGTTTGTGTATCATGCCTGTTTGCTACTTCGTGATAGTTTCATTTGATGCCATTGACGTATTTCGATTTATTGTTGGTGCAGATTGTAAATATTGTACGATGCTTGTTATGTACGATACATCACATCGCGATTTGAACAAACCACTGCAAGGCACAATTGTGGTTTTAATAAGACTTCAGATGGTCGTCGCTTGACTGATGTCGAAAGAGTGTCGAAAGTATCTTCCTCAAACACCCAGTCGATATTATGCATGATATGATATGCATATCGAGCGAGAACTTTTATGTTATCCAAATGAGGCTCAACGTTGAGATGTACTGGTACTACACTGTATTAGCATACCCAAGATAAAATGCTGCAACAAATATGGTACCACGGAATCGTATTATCAAGGGCCGAGTAAATAAAAATACGTTAGCTGGGCCCGGCTCACATGTCACTTGGCTGAAAACCATCTCAAAAGGGCATTTAGAGTCACTTCTCCGAAGAAACCAGGCTGTGCGTTCACAACTAAAACTCTTATATCTTTCCTTCGTAGGACACCAAAATTTACGACCGTTCAGGAAGGTGCTGCTTTTGTACTCAACTATGCATGTCACCTATAACACCTTGACATGGAAGCCGCCATGTTTACGCTGGGCAAGACGATCCCACAATGCTTTGCGCAGCGCCGCCGGCCCGACACGCTCGCTCCCGTAGACAAACGCGCTAGGGGCCCCTCGTTGCTTTCCTACCTCCATGGTTCGCAGAATATTGCGATCCAAATGAAGGCTTCTTAGGGATTTTTGGTATTGGTTGTTCCGTGGGACTGCTTGTGTCCTTCAGCAAGGCGGGCGTAGCAGCTGTTCTTCGTTTTTTTGGGCTATACCGTGTTTTCTTTTTTCGTTTTTTCTTTTTTTTGCAATCATGTGAACGTAAATCAATTAGATCCGCAGAAATAAAAAAGCAAAAATCAGGCAAAAGTAATATCAGTGGTGAATATTACACAGCATAATGCTTTATTATCACACGGGCTCCCCGTTGGTGTTATCACAGAAATATGGTCAACATTGGCGCAAAATGAGCTCGCCAATATGGAGCCTGGTTGCACTCCGCATATTGGACCAATATTGGCGTGCTGCTTGGGATACTTCGACTGAAATCAGCACATGACAATCGCTACAAGGAGATGGGTTTCGACTTCAGTGACCACATGTACGTCACTCTTTTGAAAGTATATTAAAAATAAAGTATATAGTGTGCACGCGATGATGTAGCATATATGCTCAAAAGCACAGTTTTGTTGCTTGAAAAGCGTTTTTTTTTCTCGCTGCAGTAGGTCCTCTAAAATGACTTGGGGCAATCACATCACTGCAGTGCTGATGCGAAAAGTTCTCATTTATCCTTATTTCATTCACGGAAGCAAATACCAACTCAATATTAACCCCTGAATTATGGTAGGCATTTTCCGCGGAAGAGATAGTACTTATGAAATTATATTATTATCTGATAATGTGGTACTGTTTTCCTAGCACCCTTCATAATTTCACTCTCAAAATACTTTACTTGCAGAAGCCGGGGGACACCCATACGGATCCTACCATCATCCTTCACATAGGGGATGACCTGCAAATTTCTGCATCATTCTCTGTTTTGACCGAAGGGTATATGGTCGGGCATCCTGCATGGAGGACACAGCGGCATTGCTGGTGGCCACCTTCTTTACCGTTAACGTTGTGTACAGTCCTGGAGCTTAACCGATTAACTGTTACATTAACGTGGAATCACCGTTTATAGCTTATACAGATTGAAACTTTGTACCTATCTCATAATGTACATCGATTAAGAACTACTAGTTGCCATAACTAGTTGCTGTGCTTCATTAACGTCCAGGTAACGCTCCCTAGTAGAGGTGGTAGTCTCGGAAAGCCCGCCCCTATATTCAGTATTTGGCGTGCTACAGCTATGTGAAAAAACACCTCTGCGTTTGCAAGAACACAGCACCTGTTCTTGTCATTGGGGGGGGGACTGGGAATTAATTTGGAATAGCAGCAAAACGTTGAACGCAGGAACGCATGTAACGGCATACAGAAAGATTTTGAAAACAGCGCGAAATTGTTCCTGGAAAACTTCTTATACAGTACATGGCAACATCAACGGAAAGTACGCAAGTGCTGCTTGTATTCTGCAGCAGCATCACCAGTCAGCACATCAGCAAGACGTTCATGCTGTTAAAAACCTTTTTCAATAAGTTTTGAGCATTTTAGGAAGCTTTTAATGTCGAATCACATTGCAATTTTTGTCACCGGCAATGAGAATTCGTTCTCTCTCCGTTCGGAAATTCACATGTACCATTTCCATATCTGCAATACATGAAATATCGACATGTGGGTGTTTGAAGGCACCACCTTGTAGATGGCATGTCGTCTAACAGCAAAAGGGGAAAAAAAACAAGAACAAAAACATTCATCCTGGTCAAAAATTGAATAAGTCCGCTGTTCACTCGAACTGGATTAAACTGGTTTCAAGAAGTATAGGACAGTCAATACCTTCTACGCTCAGCAAGTGCTAGTTCTTAATCAGATTTGTGCAGGGCTGTGAACAACGTCAAAGTTGAGCAGGGGGTTCAGGTTTTTCAATTTAAAGAGCAAAGCGTGTGTAACCTAGTCGCTGCAGCCTATTACTGCCATCTTGCCTCAAAGGAGAGGTAATTGTCAAAGCAATAAAAATCTCTGATCCACGTTGTACTAGAAACTAAAAAAAAGTACGATCTACGGTCTCCATGACGACTCAAAACAGCACATACAAAAAAAATTGCTTCAGAGATGGTCGAAGTTACGTTCGTAACTCAACGTCGTTCGAAAAGCAACTTCGACCATCTCTGAAGCATTTTTTTTTTTATGTGCTGTTTTGAGTCGTCATGAATAACGTTGGTGAGTAAAATGAACGAGTGAGCATATATGGAATGCGCGATGTCGAATTTACGCATTTGCCGTAGACACCCCTCACAAAAAGCCGGTTGGGGGCGTTGTCCCAAACTGCAATACGATGTACTTGCTATGAGAAGAAAGCGCATTTCGAGACAAACAGAATTATGTACTACATTACTTTCGTTTGTCACAACTGGGGGACGAGTTCAAAACGTACCATATTTTACAAATGCGGCAACCTTGCGATTTTTTATCTCTTCAGAACCTTGAGAACTTCGGATGCAATGCTACGCACCCCAGACAATATGTGAAAAAAAAAGTCAGCTGAATATATCAAATAGGCATGAAGATACGTAGCGTCAAACTTCGTAGGAAGTCCAATGGCCGAAATGCCCATACCTGAATGATACTTCCTTAAAAAATAACCACCAATTATATTCAACTACTTTCAGCGGCAATATGCCCCCTAGGGACAATGCTTTAATATATGTTTTAAAGAGAAAATTGGAGAGGTCTACCGGACCACCCTGCCTGATTCGGCGTGGAATCACCCTGTAGCTGGTGCCCGTCTCTGCCGATACCGCTTTTCCGTACAGTCGACGTCGCTTAAGATGCGTTGGAGTTTACTGCTCTGACTTATCAAATGAATACAAGGTTACGCGGTGTTGGATATCGTGGCAGACTCCATTTGAGAACTGCTGGAACTCACATTTCATCGAATGCTATGCAGACGCACGACGGAGTTATCACGCGACGCAGTTATCAGTGGAGGCGGTCCAGCGTAGCTCTGTATCGCATCCCCTGGCGGCTGGCTAGCCCACGATTCGGCCTTGGTATGTTCGCCTAAGAGAGCGAAACGTATTTACTACACTTGTATATCGGTAGGCCAGTGATGATGTTGCCCTTAGCGCTGCTGCTTCTATTTGGCGTATGCACTGCACGGAGGATCACTTGCTCAGATGGGGATAGCCTGCGGCAGCTACACATTGTAAGATGGGAATTCATTATTTTTACGTTTACTTCTTGCCATTTCGAAGGAATAAAAAAGAGATCTAACGATGAACACTTCTTGTTTATTGGACACCAGTTTTCATGTAGCAGACTACATTTCTTCACACTTGAACAAATGTAGTCTGCTACATGAAAGTTAGTGTCCATTAAAGAAGAAGTGTTCACCGTTGGTTCTCTTTTGTGTTGCCTCTACGTGGATGCTCACTGGTTCCCCACATCTTCATTTCGAAAGAAGGAAACATTGTGACATGTCTCTTACTGAGGTGTATAGGAGAAATGGTATAGAGTTATCCTGTTTATAGCTTACCTTTGCAGAGAAGAAGCGCGGCCACAGAGAATTCCGTCATCTCACTCAACTCTGTACGCGAAGAATTATTCTTCAATGTGCAGTGTAACTATAGCGAGACATCAAAGACTATCAATTTGTCGAAAGACGCGACAAACATCGGCGTCGTACTGGTCGCTGTAGGGGCATATATGTTTATCCGAAGAAGAAAAAGGGAAACTAGAACAATGCTAGACAACGTTTTTCACTGTGAATAACTTCTCGAGTGTCATCCCACATAGCGCTCTCGAAGCGCAGTGAAAACAGAAGCGCTCTTTGCCACGGTATTACAGGGTAGAGAAACAGGCAGAGAACATTTCTCACAAAGTAGATATTGTCTCAAAGCATTAGTCAGCATCTTATTTAATGCACGATGTGCTTGCGCGTCATGAACTTTCATGAAAGCAATTTACGTTTAACGAATTTCCTTTTTCAAGTTGGCTTTCTTAAGAGCTTAAGGTGTCAGACTTATCACACTCAGAAAGAAGGGTTTCTGCACATTATGACTATGTCTCAGAGATTCGCTGGTATGCGGAGGCTTATTTCTTTGTTTGCTTTCTGTAGCCTCCATCCCCTATACGACAGAGCCAGACCGCTTCATAACATTTGCACTGCTACAATCTTGGAAGCAGCGTGCGTTTTGGCAGCGATTTCTTTCTCTCTCGGGTCGTTCATTTCGTTATCTTACAATCGTTCATCATCGTTCTGTCTGGCGACTAATGTGGAGAATATCGTAAGGTCTGTTCTCTAGAGGGTGAAATATTATTCCAAGACGAGCTAAGAATTATGTACCGAAATTTTGAGGATTCTTTTATTCTAAGGAAATGTTCCTGAGTTAGCATTCCATGCCGACGCTACTCACACTGTCAGTGACAACGCCTTCATCATATTGCTTTGGTACACTTCGGGGGTAAGCCGACAGCAGACTGCACAATTCGTTTTTGTTTTCTTTTTTTTTTTTTTTTTTTCGAAAGCTTGCCCACTTTATGGAAGAAAAACAGAAGGTAATATGCCTGCATTGATTCCCACTTAAAACAGACGCACATGGACTGTACCTGTTGATGGATAATGAGTGTTATTTCTATTGGTTTGGTAATGATTCTGAAACATGTTATTTTACGCCCTGCTACCACATTGACAAAGGCCTGTCTAAAACACATTACGTCCAGTCCAGATGTCTTTAAAAAACTGAAGGCTGTGCCGCTACCGATGTGTTTAAGCTGTGCATTACAGGGAAAGCTGCAATTCGTAGAGGTGAAGGAGGTTAAGTAAAGTCATATCTGCATCCGCAGCGCATCCGTAGATGTTCCGCCCCCACGCCGGCCTAGAAAGCGGCTGTACAAGTATACCAGAGGACGCATTTGCAGGTGCAACCCCGTCTACATGCAACGGACCTGCAAATGTGAAATTGTTGTACAGTATACGTGCATTCAAATTGAGATTAGCTCTGTCAGTGTATTGCATTAGTTTGGTTTTTATATTTGTGCCATTTACTTTGAAAACTGCGAGTATTAATTGAACATGGTGGGCTTCATATGCAGCTTTGTTTGAGCCCCTTGGTCCTATTTAGACCGCAATTTATGCAGTTGTTGGAATGACATCAAACCACTTTTTCGGCGCAGTGTCACACAACATTCGTCATGTACTGTGGGGGACACGGTTGTCTAAAATGAGCACTCTGTAGTTTATCTCATCTCAAATCTCCAGGTGTTGCAGGACTGTTTCTTTCGTGTAATAAACACGTGCAGCGCATGGTGCACCTTCAAATACGGTATTGGCACAACACTTGTAACATGTGACAACAACAGATGTAATATTAATTTATTTGTTTATTTATTTATCATACCCTCAGGGCGTTACCGTTACCGAGGGGAGTGGGGTTCACCAAATAACGCGATGAATGTGGGATGCTGCACCGGCAATTGTGAAGTGTGTGGTAGTCAACGAAGCAGTGCCCGAAATAATTGTACAACATAACAAGAACAAATTATTTAAAGCATCGTACACACAATCATTATCGCGCACATACACAGGACTGTTTAATATGACATAATAATTAGAGGTAACATAGAATAGTTCAACATAAGAATATAACATAGTAATTAGAAATAACGCTCACACGCACAGGGACGTAATCTGGGTGTTTGATGAGGTGGGCAGTTAATGCATGTTTGGAATGGATGCTGTTTACAATTGATGTTACTGAACCGGGGAGATGATTCCAATTTGACAGACGTTCGGGGGACGAATGATCCGTAAAATGCATTTGTTTTGCAACGATGAATTCCTACTTTATGCCGGTGATCAAGTCGCGTCGATACGTATGTTGGACGCAGAAGAAGAGTGTGTGTTCATTATGGTGATAAATTTTATGAAAAAGTATAAGCCTGGCTGTTTTCCGACTTAGGGTTAGACATGGAAGGGGGTGCAGGTTACGCTTCATCTGGGTCGCAGTCGTGGTTCGACCATAATTTCCATAGATAAATCTGCTGGCCCTGTTTTGAACACTTTCCAGAACTTGGTGTAGCGACTCTTCCGCTGGGTCCCAAATTGCTGCTGCATATTCCATTTGGGGAAGTACTAATGTTTTATACAAAGCTAGTTTAAAATCAAGGGGTGCCATTTAGTAGTTGCGTCTGATGTAACCGAAAGTGCGATTAGCTTTATTATAAACACATTCTACATGTGGTTTCCATGTCAGATCGTAGTTGAGATTAACTCCTAGATACTTGTAAGAGGTTACCGATTTAAGCGGGACGTTGTCAATGTAGTAGACTGTTGAAGTACTGTTCTTACGTGTTACTCGCATGCATTTACATTTGGTGATCTTGAGTTCCATTAGGGGGAGGGGGGGACCAAGTTTTACACCGTGTAAGTATATTGTTAAGAACTGTCTGAAGGGCATTAGTATCAGGTGAAGAGCAGGTCTCCCGGTAAACTACGCAGTCGTCTGCAAACAAGCGTATAGAAGACGACACAGACCATTATACTTCTGGTATTTGTGCATACGGCTGACAACCCACACAGGAATGGTCGGCACCCTTCACGAGGCTGCGTTGTTAAGAAGAATGCGCAACCTCCTCAGTGGCGCTACGTGGGCACGATGGTTCTGTGTGGTCGAGGCGAACCCTATCCTGCGAAATTTGCCTGGAGATTTGCCTATTCTCTTTTGGGATGTTAGTCTGCGCGCTTTCGCCTTGTGCCTTCCCTATCGTTCATTATCCCGTTGCCGCTTAAAGAGCGTTGCTCTTGCACGGAACCAGAGCAGTGATCGTAGACGATCGTAGACGTAGATCGTTTGCCTAACGCGTCAGTTATTATTGACGAGTAGCTTTTTATATCTGAGTTTGAAAACACTGTTCTGTGACTTTCCAATATGGCACGGCGAAGTACTGACATGTCATTTAGCTGACCGTGTCTCCAACAGTACGTGGGAAAGTGACTGACTTGATAACAGCTTTGGTTTGAGATGATGAGATAAAGATCTCGCGTATTACCGAAAGGGGGGATATATTTATTAGACCAAAGGGGAAAAAAAATAACGTCAGCCAAACGGGATGTCAGCTTGCTATTGCACAATGAAAAATAAACAAATGAAAGAAGTGTTGCCGCATTGGTGCTGGACGAGAGGCATTTCTGTACTCGCCTGCTCTATCGCTTAATGCACTTTCAGTGAATGTCACAGATGTGAGGAAATGCCGAATGACCATGCGATGTGGAAAGCGAAAAATACGTTTCCATTTACGTTTCGCGATTAAACTTGTAAATACGAAAATTAACGGCTAAGCTAAGCTAAAGCTAAAGCTAAAAAGCTTAAGCTGTGCTAATATTAACAGCTAAGTAAGCTAGAAGAAGGCGGAAAACGTGTAGTTTTGTGGGGTGCGGGTTTACCCACGAACGCATTGCGTGCATGGGGAACCCGGCGCTAACCTCTAGTCGGTCGCCCCGTCGGCATTTCTGACCAGTGCTACTTTTGATAGTAATTACCTTACTTTCAAACTAACTGAGAGGATGACTAAGAATGTTTTGACATACGAGGGGCGTTCAAGTAAAACTAGGACTTTCTGTCTCCTGAGTGTACAAATGGCTCCCGCTACTTCTTTTTCATCATTTTCACACGCAACAGGCCTCCGCGTTCACCACGTAGTGGTCCAAAGTTTGTGCAAAACAGAAGACACGTGCTAGACAAGATGGCCGACAACGAGGTGAGCGCGCACATCGAACAGCGAATTGTCATAAGGTTTCTCGTGAATCAAGGCGTAAAGTCATCTGAAATTCACAGAAGACTTCAGGCTTAGTATGTCCACGATACACTTAGCCGCAGCAAAGCGTTTGAGTGTTGCAAACGTTTCCGAGACGGCCGTACATCAGTGCAGGACGATCTCGGCCGGGGCGGCTCAGAGCCCAGTGTCAAAGTTCCTGAGAACATCCAACTTGTGGAGCGCCTGATCCTCAAGGACAGACGATAACATGTCTCGAACTGGCTCGAAAGACGAACCTTTCTGTGGGAACGTTGAACAGTATCATTCATCAACACATCCAGTTTCGGAAAGCCGGGCCTCATCACCAAAGAAGTCCTCCTCCTACAGGACAATGCACGCCCGCATACCGCGCATCTCACGACACGCACCTTACAGGAACTTGACCGGGAGTTGCTGCCACGTCCCCCTTACAGTCCAGATCTCGCCCCCAGCGATTTCCATCTCTTAGGGCCATTGAAGGCGTTCCTTGGGGGCCGCCACTTCAGCTGCGACGGCGCCAAGAATGCGATCCGATCATGGCTGCTACGCGTCCGTAAGGATTTCTACGCTGCTGGCATCCAAGCCCTCGTGAAACGCTGGGACAAGTGCATTAGCGCAGCTGGAGATAACGTTGAAAAATAAAACTAATTTCTCGCCTGTAAGTTCATTTAACTTTTGCGAAAAATGAAAAGTAGCGGTTTGACTTGAACGCCCATCGTATATGTACGTGGAATGAACGCAAAACATACTTAATCTTATTGGCTTGTCATCTCAAAGTGATCTCGCACGCATCCAGTACACTGTCCCAGTCCTTTAAGCGTGTCCTTTAGGCGTCCGACGTATTTTTCTTAACACTCGCGGAAGCAAGCTTACGCAGACTCTCGGGGATTTGAATTTTCGGAATGCACAATGCTTTTCTGTGTACTCGCTGTTTATATGCAACGAATAAAATGCAGAGTAACTAAGCAAGACGTGGTCTGCGAGTTGCATTACAAGTATGATGTGCGTGCATCAAAGAAGGCGCTGGTTCGCGTCGGCTCGTAGTACGTCCGACATGTCGTTGAAACTGAGTGTATCTAACCATGAAGCTAAATGTACACTGTGAAGTCGTGTTCGCTGTAGTGACACATGTCTTTCTTATTACAGTAAATGGTTTCGCGAAGGTCTGGTACTTACACACTTGCCCCACATTTGATATTGCAGCTTATCTATATGTCTCGTTATGTTTTTATAACTTTTCGTATAAGGGGCGACGGTATCATGGATTTTATTCGACCCATCAATACACACATTGTACTGCGTACTGGAATACTGATAAATTGGTTTTGTACGCGACGTACTTGGCGTGATACTTGGCGTCCTTGAACACACGTACTCGTCAAGCTCTGACACCATTGCGCCAAGCCATTCCCATTGGTAGTCGCGAGCACGTGGCCTCTCTCAGGCTTCCTCATTGGCGGAGACGTCTGCCGTGACGTCAGAGCCGCATGGGTTTCGGTATTCACAGTGCCGATTTTCTATGCGTCTGTCTTTTGGCTCTGCTGTAAAGGTTGGAACGCAGCTTTACATCGATGCAGGCAATGCGTTTTACATCCGGAATATCTTGAGACTCGCAAGCCCTTTAAGAGGGTATACCAGTCCAAGAGCATATCCGATTCACAATTTTTGAATAACTAGTTGGCGCCAGTAGTTTCCTAGGCCGCAATATCCAATCCAATCGAATCCAGCCTTGTCATGCCGTCGCGTGCAGCCCACTTTATAGGCCTGTAGAGCCACCCGGGCGATGAACACGAAAGCGGCATCTCCCTGGCACGCGTTACGATCTGGAACTTCCAAGAGTGCACACGAAATTCCACTTGGCTCTTTGGCTCTCGCTAAATAAAGACGTCACGTTGAGACTGGGAGGTACCCCGGTTGCAATCCTGGTGCCGGCTCTGCTGTCTGGGGTTTTTCTCCGGTTGTCCTCATCGCTTTCAGACATCTCGGCACAGTTCCTTTACACGTCGGCCCACGACGGACATTCACCCCAGGGCGTCAGTCGTGACGTTGCCCACTTATGTGAGGCCGACAACGGCGACCACTTTCGCCAGCACCACCTACATTCATTGAGCCACATATTTGGTGATCCAGATGGTACGGGCTCGTGCCCGGCCGGGCCTATAAAATGTGAGGCCGTGCCACCCCGGATCCGAAAAAAAAAATATTTACCCAGACCACGGGCCGGGACGGGTCTTCGGGTTTTCAAAAAAATATCGACGCAGAACCTGTCGCAGACGCGCGAGGTGCGCCGGTTCCCAGCGATCTCTAACGTCATGTTGTTCCACGAGAACTAGTCAGAGTTCTCATTCACGTTTTGGCATCTCCGCATGATATTTTCGCTTGATTCTTCGCTTGACTTCGCACTCCTGCAACAGGTACCGTGTCGATTTTTTGCAAACGCGAAAGTTAGCCATTGGAGCCGAAAGAAAAGCATCCGTCAGAGGTACAAAGGTCAACGATTTTCGTGTCGTTGTATCGCCCGCTACAATTTCTCATTGACATTTTGGCTCTAATCCTTGTAAATAAAAAACCTGACTAATTAATTTCGCTAATTAATTCGTTAATTATTCACAAACCAAAATAGTTTGAGTATCCTCACATAACTGGTAACACTATGCAGTCCGTCTTTTCGGTGCTCGATGAACCATTCTGTTTTTAAAGTTTGCAAAAATACTCGAAAAGCTGGGAGACGACATAACTAGACAAAAAAGTAGAGAACTCCGACTTAACATAACCAAATAACAAGATTTACTCAGACGTTTCGTCAGTCATGCGACGGACGTCATCATCAGTGCCAACTGAAGTTTGGCACTGATGATGTTCGTCGAGTTCTCTACTTTTTTGTCTAGTTTTAAAGCTTGGCTCATTTTTCGTGCAACACCTTGTATGCGGTTTCTTTGAAGCAAACTCTCGTTTGGTAATTTTTTCCTGCATATTTTATCTTGTTGGACACCGAGGGCTGTATGATCTCGACCCAAACTTGAAAACGTTTAATTCGGTCACATGGAGTCGTGGAAAAAGCAAATAGACGGGGCACCTTTTCAATCAAGTTTAAGGGTATTTTAGGCAAATTACTATTCTTGCACGCACAAGAGAAACCCATGAGTATTCACGTACATTTTCTGAAGAGGAAAAGGTAGCTTTCTTTTTTTTTTTTTTCGTTTCTGTACAATTCATTTTCTCAAATTTTTTGTGGCAACTTAATTCACTAATTTGCTTGACAAACTAAACCTGGCCGAACTACACTTGAACCTGAAAACTAGAGAGACGTTGCCGTTGTTCCGACATACCATAGGTATGCCGGCATACCGAAAGGCCACGACCGAATGGATTATGTACAGACAAAGGTTGAAAAGATGAAAAGAAATGCTTAATCTCGACAATACGTCGCCAGTCAACGACCATGCTACCAGTCTGAGGTTCATGTATGGCATCGGCAACACTAGCGGATGGAGTCAGACAAGATACGAAATGGTCTCAGCTGTCACAGGGGGAAACAACGGTCCCGGCCTGCCAACAACGCCCCTAAGCTGCGTATGGTGACACCCTTTGTCAGTAACGAAAAGGAAGATGCGTAAATGTTTGGGTCATTCCACACACAACCAGCGAGAAGTGTCGAAGGGCAGAAAATACGGAGAACCGGTATCGAAGACTTCGTAAGTCCGTAACTCTCTGCGCAGGGATTGCAATAATACTAGAAATATTCGTGATTGTCGTTGGTCTTGCTATAAACCAGTCCGAATATGACTGAGTACGCGAAATATCGAAAGGCATAATCGTGCAAATCGACGTTTCATGTGAAGGTCATAAGTTCGATCACTCCTCTTTACGCGCACCGTTCAAAAAGAAAAGTAAAAAGTAGAAACAGGTTGTATGACCTTGCGCGCTCTCTCTTAACGTTACACGAGTCAGGACTAGTGACTCTTTCCTCATATGCAGGCTCACGGAATAATATCTTTATGAGCAGCTAATCAACCTGTTTTATTAGACATCAAGGTCATGTCGTGAGTCAGCGGGCCATGCAAGAAAAGTTGTGTACACTGTTTGGCTTGAGCTTTGATTATCGAAAGATTGGAAGAAAAAGGAAAGAGAGGGGGATCTCAAATTTTGTGTCGGATTTTACAAAGTAACCAGTTTGCAGTCCTCAAACTGCAAGATAAAGTTAAATCACAAATTGTGGATCGTAAGAGAACATGCGATCGAAAGTGACAGCGGTACAGACACAGCGATACAGTATTTCCAGGTCACTCGGACGTAGCGGACGAGGCGGAACGAGGCGGACGAGGCGGAACACTGAAACTCGGTTCAGTAGACGAACCAAGAAATATTTCCGTCAGGCCAAACCGCAGAAAACGGCGAAGTCATAATAACGAGGAAAGGTGAAAGACCAGAAGGTCGAAAGACAAAATTTTGAGGAAACCCAACTATAAAAAAGGCCAGAAATTAGGAGTGTGACCAATCAGAACATCCAAAATAAAAATTAAACGCTATTAGTCCAATAGCCACATATATTAGCAGTACAAAGTTGAGTACACGTTTTGTGAATAATAGAGATAACGTTACGTCACGGACGGACTTCATATAACCGTTCAAGCAGAAGTGTGCGTAGAGCTAATTGGTTTTGGCAGTCGTGCGCTGTCATCGTTTCTCTGTAGCTCACCAAAAATCACTTGTAGCAGGTGCAGCAATTGGGTCAAATGTAGAGGATGCGGACAATGTTTCTTTTTTCTTTTTTTTCGGTGGAAGCGCTATGGGTGACGAGGAAATGAACCCGATGAAATAAACATATTTGTTGCGGAAACAACATCTCCTTTACCAGCGTAAATGGGGCAGGAATTTGGGGTGGTTCACGATCCTGAAAAATTCCCATCGAAAATCAATTCAGTAATTGTTTCACCATTGTGAACTCTTCGTTTGCACGGTCCAGGGGGCTTAATCGCTGCATCGTCGTTACGGTCGTTACGAGCTAACGTGCGGCGGGAAATTCAAAAAAGGCGGGCGGGAATTTCGAAAAGATGGGTACGTAACACATTGCGCGTGACGTATCCCACGCCCTTCACGTATCGCGCGAAGAGCGCCGTGCACGTGTTTTATCAGGTGCCCTTCTCGACGAGTGCCCCGCCTCTCGTTAGCTCCTAACGCGTGCAAGTGATTAAGCCCCTGGTATTTCCGTAAGGCACGGATTGCAGCATTAATGGAAATGTGGTTGGATCCCGTTGACCTTGGGTGCCTGTGCAGCTTTAGGTGCCTCGCATGTAATGTGCAATAATTCGTAACATTTACTGAACATGATGTCATGCACATGAGAGTGAAACACAAAAATGCAAGAAACCTGCAACTTTGAAACCGCTGAGCACGATTACCTCTGCGATTCAATTCCGCCATGTGCTTCTTGTTGCGCTTTCCCTACACTCGTCCTCCAGCCACTGCGAGACCAAACGCACAACGCAACTGTAAAGTAGGTTTCAAAACGTGGAGTACACGTGTCCACGCCCACACACCACCTGTACCCGCCAACACTATGCTGCGCGTGCTCACCATTCGCCGGAAGCTCCCATTGACGCAATTGTCCAGGGAAAATGGCGGGCGCCCAAACCACGTGACCTTTATGAGCCACTCAGAGCGTCTCAGGTCAGCAGTGCGGGAAAAAAGCTCGGGTCAAGTGCGCAGGCCCAGAGCGCCCTCCTTTCCCAACCTCCTTCCCCACCTCTCCTCGGTTGTTCGTATCTCCTCTCGTCTCCCCTACCCCCAGTCCCAACTTCCGAGTCCGTTTTTCTTCCGCGCTTGCTGTAGAGCGAGGATCGTGTTGTCCCAAAGCAGACAATCAAAACGGGATGGTGTATGATAAAGCAAGTTTATTTGTCCTCGCGAACTGCTTCGAAACAGTGACAGACGTGATAGGGAGTCTTATCTCATATACAAGTTCAACGCTCTTCACCCGTCCGGTATCAACAAATCACAAGGCACCCTAGAAACACTTCAGAAATAAAATATGTTTTTCCCTTCTACCTCCATTATCATCTGTTATGTTCTGCATGGCCACTGCTTTCTACTTTCTTTATTGCATGCCACAACTTTGCATTACAAATATATATTAAAAAAAAGAAGAAAAAAAAAAAAAAAAAAAAAAAAAAACCCTTTGCTGGTTCTGGAATTTTCCCCACGTAACCACTAACCTCCTTATCTCCCGCTATGCTTGCCAATTCTTGCCTGTTGTCCCGTTTCGTCCACGTGTTCGTGAACCTTCCATTCTTCTGTAACCGGTCTGCAGCCTAGATCACTACGTTCACATAATCCCCTCCACACTCTAACAAAGCAGCCATTCACTCCCGCCGTAAAAACCCGTACGGACCTTTCTTCCCTCCGGGCTGTTGACCCACAATTCGCATGAACCTTTAAACACGTCACACCTAACCCTTTAAATACCATGCCAATGATGAGGACGGTGCCCAGAAGAAGAACAGTCTCTGTTCGAAATATCGGCGGCTTCTGTCCTGAGGCAACTCCCTTCCTACATTCTACCGGTTCGCTGGATTTCTACCCATCTAAGTTACAGTACATATATTTTCACATCTTGTAACAGGCTTCTCTGGAGCTTTAGGTGCTTCGACATGGAAGAGCAGTTCAAAAGCAAATCGCAGTTCGTACATCCAGAATGTTCAGGTATACAGTTTTCGAAAACAGCTGGGCCAGGTGCGTCGTTGTTGCCGATGGCTGCAGGAGCACTGAAACATAAAACAAAAACAATATATTGATGATCCGTAACTCTGAACGAAAATCACTGTTATGAATAGGCAATCGACGTTGATCTCGTCCTTGCATACCAAAGCACACGTGTCACAAATGTTCGTAGATCACAGTGCATGAACGGCTGCGACGTGCATGAGGGGCAACTAGCATTACCACACATAATTAGATTAGCGGTACATTCGAAACGCACAAGTTACGGCAACGCACTGCAGTTTGAGACGCTGTTACCGAGTGATACACTATACGTAATACACTTAACATGACAAACCTGCATTAGTTCCTTCGATAACAAAAAGTGACCAAACTTGTCTTACCGTTCACCTGCGGGACATCGGAAAGAGTTCAGACTTTACCCGAATGATTTCTGCGTCCTTTCGAGGTGCAGGAATTCCCTGTTATTTCATCGTTAATTCCCTGTCATGTTCGTCTTCCCGCTGTTCTGATGATCAGCTGGATCTTCCATTCCGTTTTCACATTAGAAGTTTGCCACAACCTAAATCCAAAGCATTCAAAACCCTCTAAACTACACGCAAGCGTCTGCGAGCACAACGGTTGTAGTCCAAGAGAACACGCGTGGCCGGACAGACATGATGTCTCCTCCGTCGTTTTTCTTTCTCCTCCGTTCGACAGACCGTTCAGATCCTCGCGCCTCAATCAAATGACTCTCTCCCAATCGGCGCGAAGGAAGACTGGCGCCAGTTCTCGGAGACCAATGATCATCCAAATATTTACACAAATATTACGCAGCCAATTAGGGATCCTCAGATTAGCCGCACTAGTGGCGACGATATTTTGGAAGCAGAGCGTTTCGCTTTAGAGCCTGCGGCTGTGCTCACCGCCCCCACTCCTTCCTGCTGTCCACTCTCCGTTGTCCCCTTCTGTACGCCACTCATAGCCACAATTGCATCCCGGCGCCAACCAGGAATTTAAAAAAAAGCAATCAAAAGCAAGCGTGCCGCTTGTTCGGCGGATCGATATCGTGAAAATTTTTTCGCGGCTTCCTCTGTGCGACAGCAGGTGGCGACATAGCGTGACATGCAAGGCTTTTAGTATGTGTGCGTGTATATTATGATTTCATGCCTTTATTCATAAAACGGAAAGTGGTAGACAAATACATTTGAGTCTGTCAATTCCAGATATACTTGCACAATACACCACGACTAACATATTTCCACAATGGCCATGGGAATTTATTAAAAGCTATTCAAAAAGGGACGACAAACAGGGCGTATTTTTTCACTTCCATGACGTCGCCGTAAAATACATACGGCATATTTTGGAATTATTGATTCGTTATGTAATTCGCCTTGGCTTCGGCTTTACAAGGAAATCGATAAAATGGTGGCTGCTGAGAAAAAGCGTAAAATATGTTCCATAGGGCATAGTTACATTGGGAAGGGATCTGGTGTGCCCTCGTAAGCTCTCCTGGAGACGCAATGGACGCAGGTTGAATCCACAACTACCACGAGAAAGCGCTTTGGTTTGCTTGTGTCTTGCAGTATCCTCTGTGCGATGTCATGCTCTATCATATATGTTGCGTAGTTTGTGGGCAGCAACGAAACGGGCCAATTTCGTTCAAACTCAGCGACAGACGCGCTCACCTCACTCCATACTACAGCAATTTCCTGGGAAGCCTAAGATTATTCCCACATAATAACGTCACGCTATAAAATAATGCCGACGTGTGGGCCACAGTTAATAATACGCGCTCACGATTGTTCAGAATAAATTTTCACTGCTTGACACGGAAGGTCGTATATTCCCAAACGTCTCCTGATCTACCGGCCACCCGTCTCAGCCAATGAGGTTGGAATTTCTCGCGTGGTTTTTCACGGTGTGTGCTGATGCAAGGAGGCTCAGCTTTAAACGTTTTCCCGGACTTCGCCAGCTGCACGTTGTGAGTAAGAGTTTCAAAATCATAGAGACTGCAAAAACGGCAACTTTGTCCGATTTTAGTCGAAATAATTGTGTTGGAAAAAGTGTTCCGAGAAAAGGGTGTCACGTGCATCAGTATTTGAAACAACAACAGATGGATCGTGACAAGGAGACCGTGTGATTCACCGCTATATAGCAGTATACACCACTTCATTAGATGTGAAACATTATATGTGAGATATGAGAATGAAGGTAAATGAGCTACGGACAAGACGTGACAGAAAAATTGAAGTGTCCTCTTCTGGCTGCACTAACACATAACAATAGGAAGATGAATGGGAAAATAGGAAAAAAAAACACACGAACGGTCACAGGGATACAGAGTATGATACTGCAGTGTTGGGAGCAAACCGGTACCAGAAACTGCAGCAACATTAGAATATCTCGACAACGTTGCTGTACAAAGTTCCGTCATGGGCCAATCAGCCAGCAATTCCTCCCCAAATCCCGACAAGGCGTTTCGTATAGAAAACACCATATTAAACGATGCTTTGTGTCGCATACGCAATTTGGAAGTCAGTTTCGAAAGCTCCCTTCTCTTTGTATGTAATTTTATTTTGACTAGGCAAATTGGTCGTGCCTGCGTGGTGCGAACCCTACACAAAAAATTATTTGCGATAACGCAACGTATTTACACCCTAAATGTGTCGAAAATTACCGTGAAATAATACTCTTCTTCGTATGGTACCCTTTTTCGACACCGACGACTTCGGTTCTCACTGCGAGGCGATTCATTATTTCATTTCCCACATTGTCAGCAGCAGGGTATGGTATCGCTCCTCGCGATGAAGCTCATCATAAAATAAAGTTGTTGTTTGATAGGCTTAGATCTCGCGGGTTGGGAAAGTTTCTCCCTACAGCTGGCCAGTCTGCAACGTCATGGGAGTCACCCGGTAGATCATCTTTATTCACTTTTTTTTTTTTTTTTCATTTTTGCAGCTGCACTTTGCGCCAACCCTCTCGCGTCTCGACTGATCGTTCTCGCCAGCAAACGATTCTCGCGAGTCAATAAAAAGCCCTAACTGACTTGATGCTACCACACGTCAGAAGTAGCTCGGGCGAGATCGCCGCCCTTGCACGCATTCTTTCCAACTTCTTCTTTTTTTTCTTTTTTTTTTGTGTGTGTGTTCAGGAAATGGAATTATTTCGGGTGCCGGTCCCTGAAACTAGTGTGTGCCAAATGCCTTCCATGCTCCTTTAACAATTTCCTTCGGTATATTGAGTTCTACCTGGAAATATAGGGAAGAACGCGCAGCCAGTGCGAGGCTCAAATTCAACAGTATTGTGGCGGAACGTTCAACGCGTCCCCAGTGTTTGGCCTTGACGCAGTTGTTATTTATTTGGCGTAGTCAATCATTGTCCTTTTTCTCCGCAGGTGTACAGACATGGAGACCGAACCCCAACGTCTCTTTACCCAAATGACCCCAACACCCCAGAAGACTTTCCTGAAGGGCTAGGACACATCACCCATGTAGGTGTATTGCACGCGGCAATAGCTTATCGACGACAGTCAATACGTCTCGGAGATCTACAGGGTGTCCCAGAAAACGTGTCATTGAAATATAATTAATGCGTATACGAAGAGGGGAGTCAAGTCCTGTAGATCACATAAACAAAATACAGAAGCCGACACTGAAGATTTTTGCTTAAGTTTAATTTGTACAAGCTTTCGCGTGGAGGTCCACGCTTCCGGAAGCGTGGACCTCCACGCGAAAGCTTGTACAAATTAAACTTAAGCAAAAATCTTCAGTGTCGGCTTCTGTATTTTGTTTATGAAATATAATTAAAAAACTACGCCACCTAGAATCATGCGATCAACAGCATTTGTTCTTATTAGGTTTTTGCCACCTCCTAATGGGAATGTCATGTACTCCAAGTTTAATTATGTGAATATTTGCGAACTGAACTCGGAAATTTGCCAAGTAAAGGTCACTTTTTTACCCCACCAATATGAACAGCGCGCCTAATTCACTCAAATTCATGATAATTCACAGTGATATTCACGAGGTACCCCATAGGGAAAAAATAGCCGAATATCATGCTTTTCGGAGTACCTGACCATAGCGCGCGATAACTTTTTGAGCTCAATCGCTCTCAGTGCGACGAAAGGAGGTTCCGAAGCCAGCCCACAGAGTGATAGTAGAAAAAGTAACAGTTCCTAAAATTGGGAGAGGGAAAGCATTATCCCAGCGAAAGTAGGACGTGATAAGCCGTGCCTGTTTTATCTCTTTCTGCGATGTCAGGGAGGGCTGGGTTTCCAACCTCCCTTCGTCGAACTGACAAAGATTGCGCTGAAAAATTCATCGTGCGCTATTCTGTGCAACCTCCGTAGAGCATGATGTTCATTTTTTCCGATGGGATAGCTCCTGAATATCCCTGTCAATAATCATTCATTTGACTAAATTAGACACGCTCTTCACATTGGTGGGGTAAAAAAGTGACCTTTACTAGGTAAATTTCCGAGTTAAGCTCGCAAAAATTTACATAATTAAACATACGTTACACGACATTCACATGAGGAGGTGGCAAAAACCCAGTAAGAACAAATGCCATTGACCGCATGACTCTAGGTGGTGTAGTTTTTTTATTATAATTCAATGACACGTTTTCTGGGACACCCTGTATATGGTGTATGAAGCATAGCCCCATACTGAGCTGCAGAAAGATAGCTCTTGGAACGGTCGTCAAGTGAAAAGACCAGTGAGGATGTACAAAACAAGCTTCCCATTAGTAACTAATGATTTCTCTCGTGCATGCATAAACTCGTAAGCTTTATTGAAGAACAACCGTAGGTGCTGGGATATCGATCATTTCCAAGATTCGTCTGTATTATGATTGCATGACCTGTTCAGCGAAGAATTGTAGCATATTTACGGACGGTGACGAGTGTAAGACCAGAAATATGAAGTCGGGGCCGTATTTTTTCCTGCCTTTATTCAGAAAGGAAAGAACGATCAGTACAACCTGGGCCGGTACCTCCGTGTGAAGTATGAAGACTTCCTCACCTATGACCCTAACGAGGTAATTATTACTTAGTCGTAGACTTTTGTGAGTGGAATAATTACAACTCTCGCATAGGCTGTGTTCACTTTGTGTATGCAGTGGAGACATTATAGACAAAAAATAGAGGGGGTTGGCGGCTTTCTCCGTTGGGAGGTCTGCGTGATCTTGAACGTAGACTTTACACTTTTGAATTTCGTGATATTTATTCTGTTGATGAGTTGCTGGCTTTGACTGGTACGTTGCAGGATTAGTTGTCAGTTCCGGAACAGCTGAAGAACATCTCGCTGGCGACGTTGACAGCCGTTGCTTGGTAATTGAGTGTGTTTGAAAATGTTGGGATGAAGTTGGTGGAGGTGTCGTAGACTTCGTAGGTTGCTCTACAGATTGCCGTGCTCGATGATAAAGAACAAGTTACGCTGTGTAATGCCAAAAGGTGATAAAAATTCTTAAGCGTAACTCAGGTGAAGAATATAGGGAAAATATATACGTGCTCTATGTAAACAAAAATCCATAGCAAGAGGTTAAGAAGAAACCAAGAATGCTGAAACAGGAATGGAAATACTCTTCCGGAGATCCTCTACGGAGCATTTCACTTTTTTCTTCAACGTCAACATCAAAACACGACACTGGGGTATCTTCAAACAAGCCTTAACCCACGACGAAAATCGGCTCAATTTATCAGGGGTTATATTTACTGAGGAAATTCGGTGTGAGATTAAATGCTGTCTTAGATAGCTGAAGAAAGTGCAGAAGCTGTAAACAATCGTTATGCACATCGCGGCATTAAAGTATGGTTACAAATTATGGGAAAATGTTTCACAAAACCTAACGCTGCAGCTTGTTAGCAAACATTATTAAAGGCGCTGCGTCAAACCAGCATATGACGAATATGACGAATCTTTCTGTACGGAATGCAGTGGAACCGCTCTATCAGAATGACGCCGTCGACGGCAGAGAGTTAAGCAGGACGAGTTGTTGTTCTTGTCAAATAGTTATCAAAAGGCACTTTTTTAAGCTGCCGCTGTCCGAGTTCTTGCTAACGTGGGTCTTTTTTGCAAGTGTGAGCACCTGGTGTGTCCATACACTTGGGAACTGAGATGATGCCGGCACAGAATGTGTCCTCACACATCCTGTGCCACCACCGGAACTAAACCTAGTCCAAGCCCGTAGCCACGTGGCATTCACTACTGGAAGCGGAACGACTCGACGTAATATGCGCGTAACAGATGGTGTTCGGAAAAAATTGGAGAGCATCTCGAAACTCAGAACCTCTCCTTATATTTAATAATGCGGGGCTTTACGTCGCGAGACAACTGTGATCGCAGAACATCTCATGTGAACATAAAAATAATATGCCAGCGAGCTGGTGATGATCTAGACACCGTGACGTTCATTGAGATTGTGGAAACCTTGCAACGTTCATAAGACCTGCATTACATTTAACTTGCCACGCCCTGCCCGCCAACATTTTCTGCAAGCACAAGTGCTGTGTTGTGTATTATATTTCGGCAACATGTGGAAGTCGTACATATAGGTCAAACCAACCGAGCCTGAAGTTGGTACCATCTGGCCGATCCTTTCCTCTGTTTCTATATATACCTGGTGACATAAAATTATTATTTGCTGGCCATGATGGTTGTCCTGTTGCTTCGTGTCAACCCGTTGACGCCCTGAATCATAGGGAATGTGACAGTGGCCTACTCACCGAGTTCAGTTTTCTGTTTCATTTACCCCCGGGGTGCCAAATCTTGATTCCAATTGAAGGATTTGTTTTTTTTTTTCTTCTTTTTTTGCATTGCATATATGTAAAACTAAACCAACGAGCGGCAGTTCTTACGTGTAAGCAGCGATTTTGTTTGCGCGACTTCCATTTAACCAGTTTCCGCTTCATTTTCCATCCTCTTCTCAGTTTAGTTTTCCTTTTCGTACAAATCGAGTCACCTGTCGTCATTCCGACGTACATTCTGCTAGATGCGGGCCCGAAGCTCTGGACGTGACCGCTGCCTGGAGAGTATCCAAACGAACCTTGCCGGCCTTTACCCTCCCCGAGGAAAGCACGTGTGGAACAACCAAGTGGACTGGCAACCGGTTCCTGTACAGACGATGCCTGTTGATCTCGACGGGGTAAGTTGCGGGAAGAAATTACTTTGCTGTCGGTTGTCACATCTTTTGAAGAACGCCAAACAGGAGTTCACTTTTTTAATTGTGTCTACATTGACAACCTCCAAATGTGGAACAGAACATCTTTGGGTCAAGTCCGAGCTTTCTAATGATATTTGAGGCAACAGTCCATGGCGATAAGTATACATTAGTGTATCGCAAGTGGACTAATTTATTATTATATAATCATATAATGGGTCTTGGTTCTACGTGGATAGGAAAACATAATAATGACATCACCCTGCGGTGGTCAGTCCCTCAATTTATTTTGCCTACCACAAGTCTTGTGTAGTCCTGAATTCTGAACTCTATTTTCCAGCCGTGTTTTCTCTTACTCCATTTCTTTTTACGCGACGGGACGTACTGTGGATGTTGGGTATCACGGAGGGATGTCCTTGTGCCTCATGAATTGGGTCCGTTCTGATACCTTTAACCTCCTTTTGTACTCTCTGCAATAAGGAAGCTATGATATGCTGGGTTAATCCATCCCTAATTAATAAAAAAGGCTCGAAGGTGAACGCTGTTCTGTGCTTCGTGCAGTTCCGTCTTATTCAGAGCTTTGTTGATGCAGGCAACGCCAGTGGCTTGCTTCACGTTCTAAGAGTGGTTTGACCTGAGCGGAAAGAGAGGGTTCTTTTATTTTCGTTTGTTTTCTGCCTGTATCGCTAAGATATGTACTCACGACCTTGAGTCATGACAAAGACGTACAAATTGGTGTCTTCCATTCTGAGGGTTTTCAACAGTTAATTGAAACCCCTGAAACCACATACGAAAAAGATTGCTTTCAACTTCAGTACCAGCCTCAAGCAAAATGAGAAAAGTTGTCTCCCCAATATATAGTAAACCAACTAAATATTTTCTCTACCCAAAAATTCTGAAGGGACGTGCTGGCTGTATTGTTCGCAGCAGCCAGAGCAAAATCCGAGAGGAGGGGAGCAATGCAAGACCTTTACCCACACTCGGCTTTTATTTTGCTTTTGTACATTGAATTTGTACATTTGTCCATTGAATTACATTCACTCGAGCACCAGTGATCATTTACGGTTAGCGGTCATTTATTTATGGGAACTTGTTAGGGCGGAAAATCTGAATGACATCCTGCCAGTAGCCAGTAGTGCCAGTAGTAGCAGTGGCGCGGTAGTGGTTTAGCACAGACAAGAACGTTCAGTGGCAGGGTGTCGTTCAGATCTTCAACAGCAACCATCGCCCCGAGTCACATTCACGACAGAGTACCCAATAAATGATCACTTACAGTATGTGAACCTTCGTACCACGGCAGCAGCGGATGTATATTGGGCCTACGCCCAGAGGATGACGGGAGGATGAGGAAGATGATGAGGATGATGGAAAGACAGTACTCTCCGGTCTCATTATGAAAAACTATTTAAGATCGGAGTGGCGTAGACTTTACTTCGATGAGCAATAGAGAAGGGATCTCCGCACAAGCTCCACGATAATGGGGGGGGGGGGTATATTTATTAGAACAACGGGAAAAAAATGGGACGAAAACTCAGCCAAACGAGACCTTTGAGAAGCAGACTGCAAGGATGGCAGACTTTATTACAGGGTTAATCAGTTGGTTGCTTAAGAAACGCATTTCTGAATACGGGGAGAAGTATAAGGGGAAGTTGTACTCCCATGCCACTGGGAGTACAGCTCGGGACAAAAGTTTACGGAACAAGGGGTGGCGCGTTTCTCCATCGCAGCGACACCCTAGCAGCGAACAGAAGAGAACAGACATACTGAGAGTTTGATAGAATAGCCGGCTAGCCGTTTCTTATTCTGTATCTTCCAGATAGCTAGCAGAAGTCCGCTCCGATGACGAAATACGGCAGTGACGTGTTCCGTAAACTTTTCTCCAGAACTGTACTACCCACATTCGGTCACCAACAGAATTAAAAGAAAAAAAAAAGGAAAAAGTATGGGGCGTCATTCCGGCAGCAAAGAGCATTTTGGATTCGTTGCCAGAAATCATGTCTCGGGGTTCGTCCAAAATAAAATGCGACGTAAAGCACATAGAGAGACAGAGCTATGTGGAATGATTTCGAGGGGTAGTTAGAGGGGTACAGTGGTAGCGTGTGCAAAGTCATATGAGGGGGAGACCTGGAGGTGGTTAATTAATTAAAAGTAAGAAACAAGGATGTTAACGGTCCACATTGAGCACGGCATGTTCAGGGTTGTGGTTGCTAACCATGGTCCGATTCCATTGAAGTGATGCGGACGTCCCGAGATATACACGTAAGACCAAAAAAATGCATTGATATGAAATCTCGGTGATAAGTGCGTTGGAACCCCGACCGCGCCTTTGACTAGAAAGCAAGAAGTCATTATCAAAAGCTTTCGCCCAAGAACAGGGCGGCTGCCAAAAAAGAGGAAACGGGCAGGACTACGGTTTGAAGAGTTTATGTAATATTTTTGAATTTGTGTCTGTTCGATTCGTGTACGCGCATATTGTTTACATTAATGTAGTAAAACGTATTTTATCTGGCGTATTAGTTTGTGCTCCAATGTACATAATACAAAGTAGGGTATGTTATCAGATAAGGAGACTGTTGTGCGCTTTAGAATTGTTCTTCACATCATGCCCGCTCTTGTCGTCTGCTCGTCTGTGGAGATTCGCTCGGAGATTCTGCTCGTCTGCTTGTCATTGAGCGGAAAGCAATAACCTTAGAGACCCACGTGTTTTCTATCCGTGAACTACAAACGCCAGTGTATTGAAAACACATATTTCTCATTTGCGAAGTTGGTATTTTATTCCACAGCGCCCGGTATATGGTCGCCCTATTTGCTTGTTCGGACTTGGCGCACACACATGTTCTTTACAGTTCTGCACCTGGTTCTTAATGCTTGCAGAAGCGAACGAAGCACTGAGGGCCATAGCAACACTAGGCCGAGACTCGGGGCTACGACAACGCGTATTTAACTAAGGTTTAATGTCGACTTTATAATGTGTCCTGTACTCGCATATGTTCTAACCAACATTTATTCTTAACGCGGATGATCAAGTTTGTCGTACGTATAACATATAGTAAATAGTGAGAATAAGTATTTGATCACCACACCTTTCTTTGTGAAAGAGTCCCCACAAAGCTGGCTCACACAGCCCTTGCACGAAGAGAACGAACACATCACTGTCATCACGTTCGGAACCCTGCGACACGTTTTTCTTTTTTTCAAAAGCAGCCTTCACTTCACTGCTGAACGCATCGCGAAGTCTACGGAATTCACTGGACGCTACGCGTTCGCTCATTCCTATACGACAGCAAAGGGAACAAAGAGGTCTGCCATGTTTGCCTCCTGGGTAGTGCTCGCAGTGACCACGCGGGAGCCGAAAGACGAGAATTCTTTCGTCTCTCCCTCGCGACGACCATATGGTTACGACGAGATTGTCGTAAAGTCGCGAACAACCGAACTTTCGACGCGAAAGACGATGCGGGCCGCGTGAGCGGTCTGTTGTCATGACGACCAAGACGAAAGCCGGCGACGTGACGTGAACTACACACCCCGTCCCGTGCCGTCAACGTGCGCCGTTTTCAGTCGAGGAGCTCCTCTTCTGTGTGTGGTGGCCGCTTGCGATGCCCCATCTCATCTGACGCAACCAATGCCTTACGATCGGGTTTTGTAAACAGTTTATGACGCAGTCATTGACGCAATGGCTAGTGCAGCGCGAGACTTAGAACTCGGTTATTGGTCCGGGTTCGAATTTTAACGAGCGCGTACTACCGCTTCGTGTACGCTTGCGAATCGAGTGCGATTGTGGAGGAGTGCTACTGCCGCTGCCTTTACACGCGGCGTGTCTATACATCCTAGCTTGGTTTGAAGGCAGAATACCTAATACATCTTCGGTGTTCGTTGCTGAAGGATGCTTTGCATTAAAAAGGCATGCGTCTCCTATGTTCAACAAATCGTGCCCGAGAACGATGTCACTAGGGATGACAGTTGTCTAGGAGTGTGCTACGCTGTGAACTTCATTTTTAAGAGTGTGAGGTTCCACTGGAATGTCAACAAAATACCGCCGACTTGTTGTCCAATGGGAGTGCGGCGTTCTCAATGTTGCCAAACAGCTCTCGGCAGAGTGCCAGGGAAAAGGAATGCAATTTTATGAGGGAAGCTATTCATTGACTCAAGTGTTCGTGCTTTCGTCATTAGGGAGTTTTAGAAATCCGGTAGCGGCCCAACGACTTCTTCTCTGTATCGCTATCAGAAATTAACTATTGCCCCGCTGATTCCTGACGGGGAGCCTTAGGTAAACGTAAAAGATGACCACCAGTTCACCATGACGTTTCCGAAATCACCGTAAGCCCATCTTATGATTCCTTTGTAGTGGGTGACACCACGTTGCTGATATCTGTTTGACTGACAGCGGTACGTGGTCGGAATAGGAGGGACCTGATGTTTTCACAGAACTCCATATTGTTAATTGGAGCCTGATGTGTATGTCTGCTTTTTTGCTCCTTTAACCCAGCGATATGACCAAGTAACCAGTACAGCCAATATCCTCTCACAGACTTTTTCAATCGCTTTCACGTATGGAAGTCTAGCATTAATTGTGTTTCGAAGAAAGACTTAAAAAGTGTATTCGATGGCTACGTTGGGTTGAATGTGAACCTCTCGCGTCTGAACTACGTTCCAATCTTTGATGAACTCTTCGTGCAGATTGTAATCTTAAAATGCTAGTGGTTTAACGCTCTAAGGGACTGAACACTTTGTCTCGGCAGCTGCGAGAGTCTGATTTATTTTCCTAACCACGCGTCCTTATAAAATATGGCAAAGGGCAGCCGGAGTATTACATTCTAAATCTTCCGCATGATTCTTTTAATTTTGCATCCATGCGCAGTGTCAAAGACTGGCCATATAATCTTACGTTCGATGGTTACGACGAATTAGCGGTTTATCTTTTCTTGCATAGCCTATGATTTTCTTTTTTATTGATAAACCTCACTGCTGTATAATTCGCATCTCAGTGTTTCCTGTGTACTTTTTTCTTCACGTTTTGACTGTTATTGTTTGCCGTTTGACTGTCGGTTCGAGCCCATAAGCGTTTTAGGCAGGGCGGTACAGAACTGATTTCCTATTTGAGTTCGCAATAACTCGAAATGAATTGATTGATTATTACAGAGGTTGTACGAAGATGCGATTTGCCCAAACGCGGAAGTGGCTCTTGATCACATCCACAAGTCTCCACAAGGCAGTGAAATCCTGTCTGAAAACGCAGTAAGTTTCTTGCTTTTAATCTTCCATGAATTAGAGTGCACTTAGAGGAGTTATGAAGAAGAAGTACCTTTCTGCAAAGCAAGAAGTCCGCCATTAGAGCCATCTCACTACGCATGAAGTAGGGAGCCGGCATGCGTAATCCTGGTCGAGTGCAGAAACATTATTTTCCGGTTTCCTTCCCTACTTCCGCTGCAGTACGATTGCTCTTATGACGCATTTCCCTCAGTTGTGTTAATTGGGAACTTTGACTTGACATGAGCGATGTTTACTCCACAAGAACCTCATGGCAACTCTAGAAAAGTTGTCCGGGAAGCGCATGAAGGACTGGGTGAGCGTCCGAGATCTTCTCGATACACTTACGATTGAGGTAAGGTGACATATGCTGGAAGATAGCTAGTACTTCTGATAAATACGAAGTGGCACAACGTGCATCCAGGAAATATTTTCACAACACAAGCCTAATGTCAGGCTGAGGGCTACCCAAACTTAAACGTGGGTTGCGGTTCACATGTAAGGAGCGTCCAAAAACAAAGTTCGCCTTTCGTCTTGTCTATCTGTATATTTATCCATTACCCCAACCTCGACAGAAAATTCAATTTTCAGCGTTGATTGCGCGAGTCACGATGAGCCAGTGTTGTTGTACCTGTGGTAGACCAGGTGGATGGAGGTGAATTCGAGAAAGAAAAAAACAAAGAAAAGGCCGACAGCGTTCACTCAGAATACAATGACCCCATTCTTCGTGCGGCGTTGTGAAAGAGATACGAAATTACGAATTAATTGTTTCGATATTTTATCGTTTTGTTGATTCCCTGTTAGCGCCCCGAGACAGCTGTGGCTATGAGGGGCGTACAGATGTGGACAACTGGAGAGAGGACAGCAGGAAGGAGTGGGGGACAGGAGGGGGTTAATACGCGTCCAGGGCCGACAGTTCAGGGGAAACGGAGCCGACAAATTGTTTTTGTTCGCATACTTAATAACATGGTCAAATTCTGTTATATTAAAACAACGGACAACACAGAAAAATCCCAAGGTACGTTGTCTATCAAAATTCTCAACGTGTATTTTGTGACAGAATGGGGTAAATAAAACACGAGGGTCGTGTTTGCAAAAAAAAACAAACAAAAAAACAAAAAGAAACGTGTTATCGGATTGTCAAATTTCGGAGTTCGATAAGAAAATTCAATTTCTCACCACTGAAAATTGTTCACCGTGCTCGTGTTTTGTGGCAAAAGATCGCGAGAGGTAAACACCGTTGGCTGCATAATTACCGGTTAAGTCGATTTTTAAAGTTATTTTTGTTTGACAGGTTAGGTGAACACCCTATACCGGGTCTTTCACGAAGTTCCCCCTGCTGTATAATTCGTAAACTGGTGGAGCTATCGAAAAGCTTTCTTTTCAGTGAGGAACCTTGAGGCATCAGCAAAGGGCTGTGCAGTGAGCGGCTTACTTGCATATGCTAAATAAATAAATAAAAGTCATAACTTTAAATGTTGCTTCGGACGCTTTCGGAACCTCTGTTTCACGTACAAAAACATTCAAGGAAAAATGCAAAAAAAATAACAAATGTGTGAACACTTGGTTATTTGAGTAATTGTATCTCTTCACACATTTCTTGCGCGGGGTAGTGTACCAATGCGCATTTTCGCTCAGTCATCCGCCTGCCAATTACGTATTGAGTAGGGTTCACACACGGGGGTGACGGTAGATAAGGAACAGCCACATAGCGTACCTGTGTCGTGAAGACAACAACTGCGCCGAAGCGTCTCTTCTGGCTCTTCCTCAACTTCTGTCATCCCCGCGTGTAAACCAGGTGGTTGAACATGTAATTGGCAGCCGGACAGCTGAGTGAGAGAGCGCATTGATCCGCTGATCTACACAAGAAATGTTGTAAACCGAAACCAGTTAATTATTCGAAGAAAAAAATATCAATTAGTGCCCTTGTGGCTTTTTCACGGAATATTTCTCGCGGAAGGTCACTGTCGGCAAAAATGAGTTCCGAAGTAGTCCAACGTAAAATTTAAAAGCTAGGACTTTTATTTAATCACTGAGCGTATGCAAATGAGCCGTTCACTGCACAGCTTTGTCCGACATACATTATCACACTTCGATTCCAAGGGACGCCATACCGATATAACATGGATGCGCTGCGCTTTCGGAACACCTTAATGCATGCAGAACCTCAATGAATGACAAGGATCCTGGAGCTCTCGAAGACGCGTCAAAGACAATACGGATCTTATGTTTTCTCGGAGCCGCATATCTAACCCTTACTCGCACAAGATTGGCGACCCTACTCTCAGTTCCGGCTGTCAGTACAAATACCTCGGGGTTTACCTTGCGCATGATCTGAATTCGAAAATTCACATTAAAAACGTAATCTCTAGCGCTAATAAAGTTCCTTCGATAGATGTTTCAGGGTTAATCACTGAGAGGAAAGCTTTTCGATAGCCCCACCTGTTTACGAATTATTCAGCCGCGTGACCTTCGTGAAACACCCGGTACGTACATCATTAGAGAAAACTCTCATGATTCGGAATCCTCCCCACATTACCGCTAATAATCTTATCTCACATTTCTAATCATCTAATATAATTTCTAATCTAGTTTGCTCTAACGGTGCGTTCATTCACCTAACCCCACTACCACAGTCCTACAAAACACCACAAGACCGCAGACTGCTCCCCTTAAAAGCCTATCGTTGGATTTTTCTCATCCACAAATGACGGAGACACATATACCGAAAAACCCTTCGCCAGTACCCATTAAATAGCATGCCATTATGAGCACAGTTCCCAGAACAAGAACAGTCTCTGTTCGAAATAACGTCGGCTCTCGTCTTGAGGCTCTTCCCTCAAAAAGGTTTTTCTATGATGTGGGAAGTGTCCTACCTTGCCAGTTGTGCTACTTTGCGATGCCATGATCTACACTTTTATACCACCTGGAATATGGGCAAGTGCCTAATGTTCCCTGTCTGTTTTTGCTGTTCATCCTAAACATTAGAGAGACCGTGGACTGAAGATCCCAGAATGGGCGTTCGGCTTGTGGCGCAACATGACAGAACTGGCGAAATATACTACCATCATGAACTACAAAAGCCAAGAATACAACAAATTCCGCGCAGGTAAGATGTACATGATGGGAATTGATGATCTGGAGATGGAGCACATAGAAAGGACAAATACATACATAGCCTCAAGTGCCTAAGAAATTGTGTTCGCTTTCACTCTACACTCTTAAAAAAAAGGTGTGCTTTAACTCTTTTTTTTTGCCACATATATAACACCCTTTTGGAGAGTACAATTACGCTCAAAAGGGTGTCTCCTCACTCCCTCAAGGGAGTAGCATAACACCTTTCTCCCAACTGGAGAGTAATATTACTCCCCGGCAGGGAGAAGGTGTTATGCTACTCCCTTGAGGGAGTGAGGAGACACTCTTTTGAGCGTAATTGTACTCTCTAAAAGGGTGTTATATATGTGGCAAGGAAAGGAGTTAAAGCACACCTTTTTTTTAAGAGTGTACGCGGTGACAGAGCTGAAAGCGAGTCTGTCTCAGACGACACGTACAAATGAAAAATGGGGTGGCGGGACACTCAGAGCGAAGTTGGGAGCGGGGAGCAGACCGTCCCCACCTTCCGACGCCCCTAGTGTATTCCATGGTGTGTCAATAATAGAATGTATAAAAGAGCCACTTGCAATTACGTACAGCCCACATCGTTCTTTTCGACTCCTTCAAATAATTTATACGTGATTCGAAAACCCCGGAAAAAACCCTTTCTGTGCGATCATAGACCATTCTTATACCATGGAATCCTTGCCTAACATGCTCGCGATCGTGGTGTTATCGCGTGAAGGTTCCGTGAATGAGCAGAGGCAGTTTATGTAGACCAGGGGTCGGGAACCCGCGGCCCAGCTGCGCTACAGTTGCGGCCTGGCGTGGCCTGAGCGCGCGACAATAATCCCGGTGTTTAGCTGGGCGAATTCCTAAGGCAAAAGTCCGCTCTGTGTGTTGCTTTTCCTGCTCTGAAAATTAACAAAATGAATCAGCTTGTTATTCAACAGCGATGATTTTAGGCTTATTTTAGAACGGGTTCAAACCCCGTCTGGAAAAAGGTCGACGAGGGGTGTAAAATGTGACCTTTGGAACTGAAAAGGTTCCCGACCACTGGCATAGATTAACAGCCCGTTGCTTGTAAACCCACCACAAAAAATTATACACGTCACAGAGCACTGTTCATATTGTTAATGAACTATCTCAATTGGGGTAAATTCGATCAGTGCGACGTCTGGTGGGAAGTAACAATATTTATGCGCCCGACTTCTTCGCTGCTTCTGATGGCACATAGCCGACACGTAGCCAACGTTTTAGGCCCACTGTTGCCCTCACGCGGGGTAGATTTGCCGCGGTACATTTATTTATTTATTTATTTATTTATTTTCAATACCCCCAGGGCCACAAGGACACAAAAGAGGGGAAGGGCTTGATCCATAAACGGAACATACAAACAGTTACAAAAGGCGCAGTGGGCACTCAAAGAATGCAGAATGTAACACAGAGGGCAGTGTCAGAGACAGTTAGCATGTAAGTGCACACCGGTGGAAAATGATTAAACATAGCAAAGGAGCTACAGTCTGATGCCCCCAAATAAAAAAATAATAGCAACAATTAACACATGATAGTACATGGCTCATAATAACGGGAAAACAGGAGAGCATGCATGGGGGTGAAAATGGGTTTCGCAATTCTTATGTAGAAAATAACTCTGTAATGAAATCCCTAAAAGAGGGCAGATCCTGTATGGTAGTAATGTCAAACAGTAACCTGCTCCAATCATCTGCGGTGCGGATGAAAAAAGAGTCGGAGAAAGAATTAGTACTGGCGTGATAGATTTTAACTTTTCGAAAGTGATCCAAGTGGTGGGAGGTATACGTGTGGGATGATATGTGAGAGGAGAGGATGGGGTCGTCATGATAGAATATTTTATAAAATAGTGATAAGCGACCAACTTTACGACGACAGGCTAGTAGGGGTAGTTGTAGCTACTGTTTCATAAGAGTAACACTTGCTGTACAGTTGTAGTTCCCCACGATAAAGCGCGCTGCGCCATTTTGAATGGATTCGAGTGTAAGTGTGGATGGAAGTACATGAAAAGCATTGCGCAGTTGCTGACTACTTCGACGGTGTTGCCGGTATTTTTTTATTTTAAATTGAAAAACACAAGCAGAAGCGCAATTGGGACGAAAATTGTGACGTACGAGTATTGAGGGTTGAGTCTATCGAATAGATAACGTTTTAGAAATCGAACCTCGAGTGCCTTATGATATAAATATATTGGAATAATTGGATGATTACGTCATGAGGTAACCGGGGTTTTATGGTATCCCTAAAGGGACCGGTCACATCCGTTCCAGTCGGCTTCTAAATTATGGGGTCATTTTATTCGTCGTTGACCACGCGAAATAGTTGGACTGAGTTCCGATGGTATACATCACAGGAGCAGACACTGGGTGTTGAGAGTATGCTGGAATTATCTGTCTCGAGAACGAGAACGTATTCCTGGAACAGTCATTCAGGCACGGCCTTGAGAATAGGGATGCTGCGCTGGCAAATTTGAGGTGAGCCCTGCTTGCTCACAGTAGGCGGGAGGCCCTCTCACTCCTCCTGTTAGGAAGTGACGTCACGCTGATGTCAGAGTGTCCAGAGTCTCCGCACCTGCAACAACAACAACTTTATTTTCGACCTTGGAGAGTGGGGAGTTTCATCGCCACGTACTGCTGTTTGAAATGTGTTTATTTAACATCAAGCCTGTTAACATCGTACATTTACATCATACATTTAACATCGTACAAATAAGCCTGACGTCAGAAACCAGCCCTATACTCGAGGCCACCTCTCTGCCTCCTCCGCTATGCATGTAAATATGGAATCGCAGTGTCGTTCTCGAGGGCTCGTAATATTTATTATTACTCATAATCACTCATATCATCTTATACAGTGTATTGTCACTTATTCCCCAGGTCTGCTAATAAAGGATATCGTGAAGCATGCAGATGATGTGGTCGGCGGTGACAACAAAGTGAAATTGTACATGTACGCTTCGGTAAGTCCTGGCATTCTCACGGAATTAAGCGGGTTTTCAAGAACATGTGCGTTGCTGATTTTTATCTAATTTTGAGGACATATTCTTTGTAAGAAGTGGAACTTACACCGAATACATTATGAAGTGGATGCTATTTGTTTTCCCTAGCATGACGTGGCGATTGCCGCACTGACATCCGCCTTCGGGGTATTCAATCAGTTGGCCGTCCCCTCATCCACGGCTGTGATCACGGAACTGCATGAAGATCCCCATAGTGGCGAATACTTCGTTCAGATGTTCTTCAAAAACGAGACCACACGAAAGCCTTACAAGCTACACATTGAAGGATGCGAGGGCTATCGATGCTCTCTGCAAACATTCAAAGAGCTTGCAAGCCCATATATTCCTGATGACTGGAGACAGGAGTGTGGGTTAGATCCCTTGCCAGGAGGATTCCATCTTTTTGCATAACCAAACATAAGTGTGCCTTTCAATAAACGCTCGAAACCTGTCCATTCAATGCACCGGCATTCGATTGTTTCCAAAGGGAAGAAGATTGTGGTGGAAAGTCTTTACGCGCAGCCAAGTGCCACCAAAATACACGGAGGTAGGGCGCTAAATTCCAGCTGAGATTATTTTCAACTTTGACATAAATACATCAGTTTCTCTAGCTTAAGTGTCAGTTTCATGCGCAGGAAGACTCCCCACGCAACTCATCGTGCCCATGACTTTCCGTCGTGTCTATCTTCAGTCTTATCTACCTAGTCTTGTAGCTTATTTACTTTGGTTAAAGCTATTTTAAGAGGTGTTATTCTAGACGTAAGAGCTCGCTTTCAGTGCCTATAGTTTGGTTTGAACAGCCTCTGCTAATATGTCCCTCTGTCCAGCGTCCAAGGCTCAAGAAACTGTTCCGTATCTGTCCCCTCTATGTTGGTCCAGCCTCAGAACATCAGTTTATCTCCTGTTCCGCGATTGTTCATCTGCGCCAGCACTTCGCATTCTTGTGTCGCGTTGCTAGTTCGGTCCTGGATTGGGCTCTACACGGTGTCCCACAAAACGTGTTTTTGTATTGTAATAATAAAAAAGGCTACACCACCTCGAATCATGCTGTTAACGGGATTTGTTCTTAGTAGGTTTTTGCCATCTCCTGATGTGTATGTCAGTAATATATGTAATTATGTAATTTTGGTTAATTTTAATTTTAATAATCACGTAACGTACGTAATTATGTAATTTTTTGCGAACTGAACTCAGAAATTTGAAGAGAGTGCCGAATTTACTCATGTCATGATGCCCATTAACACGCGCAGCATCAATCCAAAAAGGGCAAACAAATCAGTCGTGTATCAGCAACGTCCGAACTGCGACAACGAAATAAAATGTTGAAGCACTGAGATAATCGGCGATCATGCCGTTTTGCGTTTCGTGCACCTGTTTGTTTATTATGGGTTGTGGGAAAGGTTAGCAGAGGCAGGGCTCGTGACTCGCGATGTCCCGTCCAGCTTGCCTTTCTTCCGCGAAAATTAACGCCATCCAACTTCGGCGATATTGTATTTTCGCCATCGCATGACAAATGCGGACTCCCCTGCTGTCGCCTAATGCGAATTTAACCTGCAAGAAATATCATTTCAAAAACTCTGATAAAACAGCATGTTACTGTGAAGGACGCATCGAAGTATACGCAGCATTTATGTACAGCCCTGATCAAATCAAATCAAATCAAAATATTTTTATTTTGAGCCTTAGGTACGCATGATAGGTGTGGGACAGCGAGGACAAAACGTGTGCTGCTGTCCCGAACATGATAGTACACAGCAATAAACGCACGTCTTGTGGGCCTACCGGGTTATAACCAGTTTGTAAACATAAACTATCATAACAAAAAAGAAAAAAAAGAGAGAGAAAAAAAGTGATATCTGCATCAATTACACGCAAAAGTAACTTTGAGATACCACAAAAAAGGGGAGACACTATATATCTATATCGATTAATACACAAAAGGATAGAACAAGGCTGACGTCCTTCCTATCACATCTCCGACAAAATGAAGACCTTCAAGTGTTTTTTAAAAGCTGGGAAATTATTCATTTGTCTATATTGTAATGGGAGTGCGTTCCATAGCTTTGGACCTTTGTACCCCATTTTTTGGAGTCCAACGTTAGTTGGACACTTGTTTGGACACAGTTTGGACACAGTTGGACACAGGTTTGTTGTGGCACTCTGAGATACATATCATTTCTTCTTAAACTGTAAGAGCAGGTAAAATACTCCAACTGAACCACGAAGGAAGTATGCTTTGAATAAACCGTACGGTGCATGAATAGTATCACCTTGTATTTGAGTAACGTAAAAATGTCCATGACGGATAATTCGGAGAATGCAAAGGAAATCGATTGTCTCGGTTCTATTCTCAGTATTACTCTCAAGGTGCGTTTCTGCAATACCAAAAGAGGTCGGAGAACATTCCGATAAGTTAAGTCATAAATTTCCAATGCATAATGCAGATGTGAATGAACTAGTGCATAATAAATTTTAAGAAGAATATTAACAGGAAATAGTGACGCCACTTTCGAGAGCGCCCGAAGGCCTGCCAGCATTTTTCGTTTCACGGCATTTACATGGTGTTGCCATGTGAGGTGTTCATTTAGTGTCACCCCTAGAAACTTCACTGAGTGGACGCGAGAAAGTACATGGGAATCAAAGTGGACTTGTAGGTTTTCTAAATCTACTAACCTCTGAGCTGGGTGGAAGACCACATAATTTGATTTAGTGAAATTAGGTACTAACCGGTTCAAGGACAACGATAGTGATAGTTTGGATAGAATTCTATTCGCTTCTCGATATAGAGTTTCTGGTGTATCTGCGTCAACGAATAGATTAGTGTCATCTGCGTAAAGGGTGCAGTCTGTTGATAGAAACTCAGGGAGATCATTTACGTATATCGAGAACAGAAGTGGGCCCAAGATCGACCCCTGAGGAACACCCATTGTGCACTCGACAAAACTTGACTGGACTTTTCCAATCGTGACATATTGTTTTCTACCTTTCAAATAGCTGCTGATAAATTGAAGTGGTAAACCTCTTATCCCATATCTTTCAAGTTTCTGTAACAAGATATCATGATTAATAAGGTCAAACGCCCGTGTTAAGTCCACAAAGATACCCACCGTTAATCTTTTTGAATCTTGCTTGAAATGCTTTCTCTAATCCTCTCAATTACATTGCCGAGGGCTAATTCTGTGGATCTACCCTTCCTAAATCCAAATTGTGAGTCGGACAAAATATTATTATTTTCAAGATAAGATGATGATGATGGTAGCGGTCTGATTCTGACGGCACGTCTTGCATTCTCCCATCAACGCTCATATTGCATGCGATGAGAGGTAAAAGCATGGGTAACCATTGACCCATTGACCACAAACCTTAAAAACTGGTAAAATTCTGTAAAATGATGAATCACGAATCACGCCGCTTGTTTGAGATCCATGATCCACATCCTCTCGCCTCGTCGTTTCGTACCGAGAATGAATGGTTCGTTCTTTGCGAACGAATCTGTAGCTTGAACTGAGTGAATCGATTCACCTCCCCTAAAAATATTCGTTCATTGATTTACTTATATTGAGGGTCCTCAAAAACTACGAAAAAAAAAGAAGAAGGAAACATATCGATTTCAAAACAATTTCATTCCCCGCATCACCACCAGCAATCAGGTAGAGTATTGCCCCTGGCGATGAAACTCCCAATTCATCATCTCCAGTGGCGTCGGAACTATTTTTCCACTGGGGGAGAAGAAGGAGGAAAAAGGGGGGAAGAAAAAAACATAAACATAGTCATCATTATCATCTTTTATTTTCCTTCAGGGCTCATGTAGGCGATACAGGGGTGGTACACCATTTGAAAACATGCTCCAGGAAAATTACGACCTGTGTATACTTGCACAGCATACATAAACTAACATTGCAGAAGCAATGTGTATGAATGTGTATGAAGTGAATTCAGTGAGAAGATAATGTTAATATAATATGTTTTCCAGTCAAGGATATTTCTTGAGCTTGTTGCCAGTGCGGCAGCTCGAACAATGGAAGACGCAACAGAAGGAACATGAAATGCATGTCTGCGTGGGAGCAGCGGTACGGAACGAAGATTTGATTACCCGTTGTCTCTAACTCTTCTCTAACTTACCTCCCCCCAAAAAAGGGGTCTAAACGAAAATTCGCCCAAGAACTTGTCACCCTATGGCAATGCCCTTTGTCTGGGGGAGCCGTGCTACATCATTTGTAAATGAACGGGAGCTGTCGCTCCTCTTGCTTCCCCTTTCCGGCGTCCCTGATCATCTTGCAATAAAGTTGTTATTGTTCAAAACAAATGACAGAGGTCGAGACTGCGCCATCTTTGATTGCGAACTGCAATCACATCACGGATCTCCAGTGACGTGCGCATGCGCGCACACGGAGTGGTCATATAGTGGTGTGGTATGGTGAGGGCATGGCAGCGCGAAAGCGGGACTGCATCAAACAAATCAAATATCTGTCCGTCTGAACATTTTGATTCAGTTTGAGTGGTTTGAGTCCTATCTTTTGAACGAATCAGTAAAACGAACTGAATCAAATGAATCGATTCATTAAAAAGTGTCATATGGCCCATCACTATAAACAGACTGATTAGTCCGTTGGAAGGTTGCCAGATAGCAAAAAGTGCACGTCGCCAAGTTGTTAGCACAGGTAGCCAAAATGTAGCCAACCAGGCATATTTATTGTAGCCAAAGAGTAGCCAACGTTCCCCGACGTTTACCTTTGCTTTTTCACCTTTGCCTCTCGTAGTGAGTTTGACTGACGAACTGAGTGAAATGTTCATGTGTGCTGTGCATGGAATCACATTCCGACGACTGATGAAGCACCAGCGTCTGTAGGCTTTTCTCCCGAACTCTAGACAGAGAATGTGCCTTATATATCCAATTACGGAATTCATTGATGTAGTACTTATGACGGGATGCTGTAGCATTTAGTATAGAGGTAATTAAATGCACAAGAGGGTGGCTGTAGTCATTACCGTATTCCTCCAGTTGTACTTTGCTCTCTGCCGCCGTAAAGTACATCACTGCCGAACTTGCCGGGAAGCTGTCACTGTACCGTGGTGAACTGCATGGATGTGGTGGTGCTTTCTTTCGTTTCTTTCTTTTTTCTTCCAGGGAGGAGAAAGAGACGAAGTATACAGAGGACTCCTTAGAAAGTGTGCTTAAAAAGGCAACAAATATCATATCCTTGCGTTATGCGGGCAGTAGAAACTTCGAAGGGTGGAACTATTTTGCAGCGCGGACGAAGCGGCATGCGATGCGATGCGGAAAATGTATGCCTTGTATTGGACCACTCTGTGCTACAGAACATGTTGGATCAGATTTAATCAATTGGAAATCAGCGTTTCGCATTGGTATTCATTAAGCCAATTCATTGAATTGGTTATTTATTACTTGGATGCGATCTTCGCCATCCAACACGATGGAGCACGATGTCACAAAGGTAGCATCCCTGCAGAACTCCAGATTCCGTCAATAAGAAACGTGTACTTGGGGTGTACACATTTAACAAACTGGCTCTCTGATTTCTCAATGAATCTCATTGAAATTGGTGAGATAATTCAGTGATACGTATCATATCTTCTAGTTCCGGCAGGAAAGTGTACCTAGACATGTAGTTTTGCGCGTTCTGTTCTATAGGGAGGTATTATAGGAGATGTATGAACACTTGTTGGCCTTCTCAAAACTTATTGGCCTAAACTCATACAAAACTATTATTCTCAGATCGAAATTATACGGTTAATTAAAAGTAACACCAGTATTTGAACCCTCTCCAGTTACACCACGCATTCACCGTAAGGACTAGCGGCCGGGAGTTGCTCGCGTATGATAGCCACAGTCGCTATTGCCTGATTAAAACTAAACTGATCGTCATTGTCGTTCTCTTCTTCATTCAGTATATATACGCACACACATATACAGGGTGTCCCAGAAAACGTGTCATTGAATTATAATAAAAAAAAAAAAACTACGCCACCTAGAATCATGCGGTCAACGGCATTTGTTCTTATTAGATTTTTGCCACCTCCTGATGTGAATGTCATGTATTGTAAATATAATTATGTAAACATGTATATATTTTATGTAAACATATATATATATATATATATATATATATATATATACAGGGTGTTTCAAAAAACGTGTCATTCGGACTTCATAAAAAAACGGGGCGACGGAAAAATACGGGGTAAACGGCATTTGTGTGGCAACTGAATTTGCCACCTTGAAAAAATATTTTCATTTGATTTTAATTAAAATAAATTGAATTTCTTTAATTGAACTCCAAAATTTCCCAAGTCAACCTAACGTTTTTTTTACAGAATTAGAGAGCCCGTAGCGAACTTAGTCAGATCCACCAAGAAATTCGCTCGATATTGCAAATGGAACTGCCCAAAAAAAGTCCCGAAATTGAGGCTTCAAAGTTTCGGGTATTCAACGGCGCACCAAATCAGACGCAAAGATTCGTGGAGAGGAGGGCATGCTCCTGCCCCATTGAAAGATAGAAGGTCGAAAAAATACAGGGCGGGAAAAAAGAGGCGGAATCATTTTTGTTTGCCGCTTATCAACGTATGGTGGAATGTCACCTGCCTTGTTATCTGCGCGTCTTGTGCTGCACGCCGGTCCGGCGATAAACTGTTCTAGCTTCGTGGGGGCAGGAGCATGTCCTGCCCTCCGCGCATTTTTCCGACTGATTTGGTGCGCTGTTGAATACCCGAAACTCTGAAGCCTCAACTTCGGGACTTTTTTTGGGCAGTACCCTTCGCAATATCGAGCGGATTTCTTGGTGGATCTGACAAAGTTCGCTACAGGCTCTCTAATTCTGTAAAAAAAACGTTAGGTTGACTTGGGAAATTTTGGAGTTCAATTAAAGAAATTCAATTTATGTTAATTAAAATCAAATTAAAATAGTTTTGCAAGATGGCAAATTCAGTTGCCACACAAGTGCCCTTTACCCCGTATTTTTCCGTTGCCCCGTTTTTTTATGAAGTCTGAATGACACGTTTTTTGAAACACCCTGTATATATTATGTAAATAAATATATAATGAACTGAACTCGGAAATTTGCCAAGTAAAGGTGACTTTTTTTCCCCACCAATATGAAGAGCGTGCCAAATTCACTCAAATTCATGGTAATTGACAGTGATATTCACGAGCTATCTCATCGGAAAAAATAACCGAATATCATGCTCTTCGGAGCACCGGACCATAACGCGCGATGACTTTTTGAGCGCAATCGCTCCGAGTCCGACGAAAGGAGGTTCAAAAGCCAGCCCACAGAGTGATAGTAGAAAAAGTAACAGTTCCTAAAATTGGGAGAGGGAAAGCATTATCCCAGCGAAAGTCGGACGCGATAAGCCATGCCTGTGTTATCTCTTTCTACGATGCCGGGCTGTGCTGGGTTTCCAACCTCCTTTTGTCGGACTGACAAAGATTGCGCTGAAAAATTCATCGCGCGCTATTCTGTGGGAGCTCCGTAGAGCATGATGTTCGGCTATTTTTTCAGATGGGATAGCTTCTCCCTGTCAAATATCAGTAATTTGAGCAATTTAGACACTCTCTTCACATTGGTGGGGTAAAAGTGACCTTTACTTGGCAAATTTCCCACTTAAGCTTGCAAAAATTTACATAATTAAACTTACGTAACACGACATTCACATCAGGAGGTGGCAAAAACACCGTAAGAACAAATGCCATTGACCGGATGACTCAGGTGGTGTAGTTTTTTTTTTATTATAATTCAATGACACGTTTTCTGGGACACCCAGTATACACTATTCTCTCGTGGGCGTCGCCATACTGAGAGCGCGGCGTCGTCTAGCCCGGGGAGCGCGTTAAAAACCGTTTACCGCGCAAGCCATGGAGAAGGAGAGCACACGTGCCGTGTGCTTCCTTCCTGGTACCGCTTTCCTCCTCTCGGGCTTGTGCTGTAAAAGCGCCGGGTGTGAGGCTACCTGGAAAACGGTGCATACGATGGATGGTGATGTGGATGATCTTAAGCCACTTAATTCGGTAATCGTCAGTGTAGCGCATTTATCGCATGCCCGATGTTGTTGCAGTTGAAGTTTTCCGTTAGTTGTCACCAAGGAGGATGAACGCCAACCGTAACAAAGCCCGATGTCAATTGATGTTCTGAGGTTGGAACACAAAAGAAAGGACAAACACACAAAGCCTCAAGTGCCTAAGAACAGCGGTAACAGAGGTCATTGGTATTCGGTCTTTGACATGGCTGGCTGGCTAATTCTCTATACATGGCGATGGCACGTAACGCAACGAGTTGAAATACATCGTTCGTTTTACTTTCCTGGTATATTGCGACGGAAAAATCATAGCTATAATAATGTTTCTTTTCTCTCGACACATTGGACGGATAGTCTAAAATTGAAGTCTGGATAAGTCATACGGGAAGGTTTCTTCCCATGTTGTCTTTTAAAGGAACTGTAAAGTGAAATTTGACCCCCTGTTTATGTGTGCGATCTGGTAGCGTTTGCCTGTGTGATGCCTCACGTAGAGCGTAAGCACTCAAAGCGGGTTAATTATTACACAACATAAACTAGAAAAATGAAATCGGACGGTAGGTTGCGCCCCGTAACAGCTAAAAAGTCATTATGGGAGTACTCCTGTCACATGATACCTAAGTAATACACAATGAACTTACGACCGGCTACTAATCTCCAATAAACACTACTTTTAGAATCACAAGAATTAGTGAGACAATTCTTCAAAGTGTCGAAGAAACAGTATGCCAAAACACTGTCAGCGCGGTCAGCGCCCTCTGTCTGCTCTTCTCCCAACCATATTGCACGGCGACGGCGTTTATTGCGGCCTTGCGAGGTTTGTGTACGCAAAAAAGTTCGTTTCCTGCCGAAATTGAACAAAGCTTCACCTGACAGCGATGCCAGGTATCTACTGTAATGTTCGGGGATACACCAAGTGTGCTCTTTGGACAAGGGACGTTGTGTACCACAAGATTCCAATGGAAAATGCACGGAAACGAAAGTTGTTGCAAGCGATTGGTTAAGACATTCGTGAGCCACGCTGTATTTGCTCAACCCATTTCTCTGACGAGTCGTACGAAATGGAGCAGCGGACGGTTGAAAACTTCTCACACGGACGGCAGCCCCGACACCAGTGTTTCAACATGTGACGTCTGACGATGGGAACACCAATGCAGACGAGGTATGTATTTATCGATACACAGGAATAATACATATGTGTGGTTCACTTGAAATTCAAATCGATCTTTGTGGTGCCTACGCTGCGTAATGTACCAAACGCAATATCCCCCTTCCCCTGGGGAGCCCTGAGCTCTCGCAGGAGAATATAAGTGTCAAATGAATTATGCGCTATAGATACTGACCGCATTCTTCATTCATATCAGCGACACAGGCTTCCATCGTGACTGACAAGAATGTGAAACTCAGAAGTAAAAGCGTGTCACCTCATGATTTACCGTCAACACCTCTCAACCTTTATCCAGTGATGAATTCAACACCTATTGTCCATACACACTCATGCTCACAGGTGGGTCAAGCTCTTGTTTTGTTTGACATTTTAACTTCTGCATGACTTGCAGGTGCATGATATGACAATATCTGCACCCAGTGATTTCCCCAGAATTCACTCCTGGGGGGGTGCCGAGCTTTCAAGGGGGGGGGGGGGTATGTTTGGTGAAGGTTTCACTTACGGAATTTTTCTTAGACACGGAAAGAATCGTGGCACAATGGTGACATATCTGCACAGCTTTCCCGTTTTAATTGTACATGTTATTACGTTAGAACACAGTACAGTATAATACAGATTCATTATGAACGGCATTTCAACATTAAGATGCATAATCACACGACCGACAAAGAAAAAAGACTAGCATCTTGTCTCACGAAGCTCAATGAATACCTAGCAACCAATGGTGAAAACCTTAGACGAAAAAAGCAGAATACCTTGCGTAAATGGTTCTTGATGATCCACATTCAGTTTCCGTGCCCGCACGCATTTTTGCTCCTAAATTGAGCAAATATATGAGAGCTATATGAGAGCTGTATGAGCTATGGAGAGCTATATGAGCTCCTGAGCTGGGTGGGGTCATCTGAGAAATTTCAGGGGGGGGGGGGGGGTTGCAAAAATGCAGGCAGGGTGTAGGGAAATCCCTGTCTGCACCACTGGTGGAACCAGCTGCTGAGTCATTCTGGAAATCTGAAGACAACAGTTTTAATGGCCTGCTGATACAAGTTTGCAGATACCAAAAGCTCTTCTACTTTGCAGTGTTGTGCCCTCTGCTTCACCAGACCAGAAGAAGTACATCAAATGTGCATCATATTCAGAACTTCCGGTGCATCTCACAAAGTGGCCACAGATGTTCGCGTCACGCTTCTCACCACAAAAGCCGAGTGCCCAAGTGAACACAATTTATCTTGGAAACGTCGGCCAGAAGTGAACTAGATGGCTGCAGGGAACATTCTGCTGTCCTGCACAATCCTTTTCAATGGGACCAGTGCAGCCAAGGTGTGAATTCATAGCGTCTTATGTTTTCACAGATTCAAATGACACCTTGTAGTATTTGCTGTTGACCAGGTTCCGTGGTTACTCGAGCTGATTAATATTAAAGTCACCTCAACAGACCTCACCTACAACACCTACCAGAAAGGTCGCAGGCTCCATTTCGCGACACAGATAGGATTATCAGAACTCACGGTCATGAGAGACTGAAACATCCAAATAATCTTACTGAAACACAAGCTTTCGAATTCAGTCTGTTCTTCATTAGGCATGATATAGACACACATGGTACAGATATTTATACTGATGTACATTAGAGAAAGGGAACAAAGGAGGTAGTGCGGAGGAAATCTAAATTCTTGTTAGAAAGTATTGAGGGCACGAAAAAATAATACAAAACAAAGCACAGAGGCTTTGCGTAGTTGAATTTTCTGTTACAATAGTTATATATGCAACAACAATGACGATTTTTTCTCGTAACTGTTACCACATACATAAAATGTTTTTGCGTTCTAGTGTTGCAATGTGGAACATAGAAATTAAGCCTTGATACGATCGCAGCTGAATCGATATATATCTATATCAATATATAAATCGATTATAGACCAGGTGATAGTATGTTCTCTTAGAGCATATGGACTGGAACGTGTTTGTGGCAAACACCTGTGCACTGAACAGAATTTAAAAAAACGCATACATACATTGCGTTTCTGGTTGGCGCGAAGTAGCACTTGCAAATTGATATGAATACAGTATGGGGATGTTCTCCTTCATTGTTTGCTTGTTCACTGCTATCACTTGTATGCTCATTCATAAACACAGTGATCAATAAAGCAACATTACAAGCTTTGATGTCTGTAAAATGTATTTTGCTGTGTAATGGCTGTAATGTAATGGCTTTGCGTAGTTGAATTTTCTGTTACAATAATTATATATGCAACAACAATGACGATTTCTCGTAACTGTTACCACATACATAAAATATTTTTGGGTTCTAGTGTTGCAATGTGGAACATAGAAATTAAGCCTTGATACGATCGCAGCTGAATCGATATATATCTATATCAATATATAAATCGATTATAGACCAGGTGATAGTATGTTCTCTTAGAGCATATGGACTGGAACGTGTTTGTGGCAAACACCTGTGCACTGAACAGAATTTAAAAAAACGCATACATACATTGCGTTTCTGGTTGGCGCGAAGTAGCACTTGCAAATTGATATGAATACAGTATGGGGATGTTCTCCTTCATTGTTTGCTTGTTCACTGCTATCACTTGTATGCTCATTCATAAACACAGTGATCAATAAAGCAACATTACAAGCTTTGATGTCTGTAGAATGTATTTTACTGTGTAATGGCTGTCTGGTTATTCCAGAAGGGTATATGGTAGACCTCTATTGGTCATGAAAGGGATACTGGTGTGATCAAGCAGTGTTCACGACCAAACCATCCAGTGTACTGAAAGCGAATAAACATATACATGGTCAGACAGCACCTACTGCATCACACGTCAAAAAGGCAAAAACCTTTGTATGCCTCAGAAGGAAAGTTTTCCCTTATGGCATGTACAGCACATGCTTCGAGGACTTTTCTGCAGTGCTTTCAGCTTTCCTAATGGTCCCCAGAGGCAGTGGAGGTTCACGCTTCCTCAGGTCCTACCTGAGGAAGCGTGGACCTCCACGCGAAAGCTTGTACAAGTTAAAGGATAACGGAAACGAAATTTGTCCATTGCAAAAAGGGGACCGAACAAGGTGTAAATATTATGTAAAATTATGGTGCCACTAGTATTTTGCAAGTACGCTGAGTGGATGGCCATATTTCTGACGATTACGAGAGCGCTGGGCCGCCCACTCGACACGATCGCCCATGGAGAGCGCCAAGCATTGCGGGAAAATCAGAGGAGCGCGTGACGCCAAATATCTCTCGCGCTCCATGTGTGGCTGCCCGGCACAAACACGGCGAATTCTGAATAACGCCTGAAAATGTTTGATTCGAAGATCTCGTGGAAGTCTGAAGACAATATATCCTATAAGAGATGGGTTCGTACATGCTTCTTCGTCTCCGTTCTTTCCCCGTAGCAGGAATTAGACGTACGCCGAAACACCAAATGAAATGAAGCGAAATGAAAGTCAGGAACTCCAACAGGAGAGCCAACGTGCGTCACTTCCGTGGTCTGCTACGGCGGCGCGGCGACGCTCACCAGGGGCTCAGAGTGCTCCACGGCCGAATGTTATATCGCGATTGTGGCGGCATTTCAACTAATATACGCAAATCTAAGTCGAATTCCGGTTTGTTTTGGTACACGTCGCAATATGAGGCAAATAGCTTTGCAGCCATTTTCGTTTCCGTCGTCTTTTAACAAAAATCTTCAGTGTCGGTTTCTGTATTTTGTTTATGTATGTTTGTTTTGTTGTTTGTTTGTTTGTTTGTTTGTTTTGTTTGTCTGTGTTTTGTGTCACGCGCGGTGCAACTATGGTGAGCTAGAAGGACTGGTGTGCTTACCGGCCTATCCAATGCATGGGAGCGCTTGGTCGCGGAAATGGCACCCGGTGACGTAAGATTGTTTACATGGATGCGCTGACGCTCGCTGCGCACCTTGCGGAACGATTTTTGTGGTGCTCGGAGGGGCTCTTCTGCTTCGAGTCACGTGCCTTCCCGTGAAACGCGGAACCTTGCACCGTGCCGACTAAGGGCGTTTATGTTTATTCGCTCGGAGCAGAGCCCGAGCTGAGCGGAAGTGCGTCACCGAACCAGAAATCGATCGGTCGGGTGTAAAGCGAGGAGAAAATTAAATTCCATACGCGACCGAGCGACAACGGCTTTGCGCTTGCGCAGTATCTATTGCTGTGTCGTCTGCTTCCGTTGGTGTTCGTCGTAGGGCACCGTTTATGCCTAAGTGGCTTGAAGGTTTCGCTTCTGTCAGTTTTTCTGATTTTGTGTTCCTTCTTTTTTCTTTTTGTACATCATTTCATGTTTCATTCCATGTTGCACGTAGTGCGTGAAAGACGACGACGACCGATTTGCTTGCCGTTCACGCGGGGCCACTCGCGCGTTCGTCCATCACGACGCTGGCTGCAAACTCTGCATCAAAGCCTGTGTTACATAAAGTTTCTCGACATCTGTCAGAGAGTTTTGCATTTTCAAGCACTAATTCCACAACTGGTTCGTGTGGTACGCCGGTCTAGATTGTCTGGATGAAAGCCATCTCAAAATTTTAAAATAGCCGCCATCTTCTAGCTCAGGAATTGTGGGAAGGATCTGCGAGCTCGCCCTCCAACCTCCGAGCGAAGCGAGCTGCCTCGGAGGTGACTCTGAGCGAATATCCAAACACAAATAGGGCGGATCTGAGCCAATTCTCATACGCTCTCGAGCCAGATCTGTGACGACATATCCGCTCCGAGCGCCTCCGGGCGATTAAACATAAACGCCCTAAGAAACCAAACAGCGTCGGCGGATGGCCTATCGTGGCGTCACGAGCCGCGAGCTCTCGCGCTGTTCAACTTCGTTTTCGTTTGCTTAAGCTGTCTGACGCTTTCTGCATGATGCTTGCAACATAACATTATGAATATACAAACGCATCATGGCAGCTTTCAATGCCTTGTAACACTCTCCATTCCTCATCTTCAAAATGAAGTTGTTGTTTCGATGCGTTTCGTTGGGTGTCTTAGATTATAGTGGTGCAGGCAGCGCTGCCACACGTCTAAGCTACACTTGTAATAGGGTGTAGGAAAAAACGGTCCCGGAAGAAAGGGTCCCGGAAAGAAGGGTCCTACTAGCAAAAGGCGGAAAAAAAGGTCCTGCAGGCATGGAATGGTTTTGCCATCGCTTGTGCACAAAAGCACATCTTTGGTGTGACAGATGATGCTCCTCAGACAGAGATACTTATTATGTTTTGTGAATACGGTGTTTTATGTGCCCTTTATTTTTTTTCTTGCTTTGAATTGCCTAGTTGTAGGACCTGACTACCCCGCTTGACTAAAATTCCTATCCCAAAATCGGCAAAACCTCGATCGGTAGCTGGCTTCGGGTAGTAGCTTCGGTTGGCGCTTACTCTTGACGTCATTCTCTTTTCCGGCTTTGGTCGGAGTTCTTAGACCTAGGTCAGTGAACTTTTTGTCTGTGTAACCTACTCTAGCCTAAGCATGGTACTGGTGAAAAGCTTTCTGTCCTTCGGTTAGCGCTTACACTTGACGTTATTCTCTTTTCCGGCTTTGGTCGGAGTTCTTTTTGTCTGTGTAATCTACTCTATCCTAGGCGTGGTCAGGAGGAGGCCTCGAATAAAAGTATGCTGGTTATACCAGTGGGGTGAGGGGTATATGTTTACTGAAAAATAATGCTAATAATAATAACTACAAGGAAAGGTCAGCCAGGTGCGAAGGCGGTTTGCTACTCCTTAAACACAGAAAAGAACACGGGAGTGACAATAAAAAACTTGTTTCAGCACTAGTTCATAGACTGTTCATGCACGGTATGCACGAATGTACTAAGAGTATTCAAAAGAATGTGCGGGAGAAAGAAAATAACGGCTGGGTCCGGTACCATTTTTTCCTGTCTTACTATAGCAGTGTGACATGTAATTGCCCGCTGGTTTTGTTCTTGAATAAATCCAAGCGTATTTGTGCATTAATGTCATCTGTCCCGCACCGATCGAGTTACTGCCAACTTTGGGGTAGCAATTTTAACCAAGCGGGATAGTCATGTGCTACTACTAGGCAATTCACTACGCAATTTATAATTTGTAATGTATTGAATGTCTAAATAAAGCACTTATCTATCTAAAAATTCAAAGCAAACAAAGAAAGAGGAAAATAAAAAACCGTGTTCACAAAATATAATACATATATCACTGTCACACCAAAGATGTGTGTTTAAGCGATGGCAAAGCTATATCACCTGCCTGCGGGACCATTTTTTCCGCCTTGTGCCAGCGGGACCCTTCTTGCTGGGACCCTTTTTTCCGGGACCCTTTTTTCCGGGACCATTTTTTCCGGGACCGTTTTTTCGGATCCCCTTGTAATAATACCCCTTCTACAGGTGAGCAGGAAACAAAAGGTGCGAGTGTCACAAAATATTTGGCGGTTGTAAAGGGGTGGGTGCGATCCTGATTGTATGGTATGGGTACTTGGAGGCAGGGATAGGCAGTAATACTCATATTTTGTACTAATACATACATAATACTAATACACTGTAATAATACTAATACATAATACTTCCTAGAAATCGGTATTATAATACAGACACAAATACATTTCAAAAATGAGTTTTATACTACAGAATACTAATACTTCTGTGTATTACACGAGTAATACTTGTAATACATTGATACTTAACTTAGGGAGAAAGAAAGGAAAATAACAGAAGAATTACTTAGATATATGCCCATTACTTATCGAGACAACCATTCTCCAATGACGTTTTATTCACGCTTACATTTTTGCACATGGCCTGATCTTTCCGAATAAGATCAGATAGCGCTGATCAATTCAATCGCAGTGAACAACTTGCTCTCACTGTGGCAGAGCCCTGATTTCATCCTCTCTGGGCGATGAAATGTGGGCCGTTCAAAAACCTATGACTGTCGGGATACGGACCTTTCGGTACGGACATTTCGGTACACGGACCTCTCGGTACACGGACATTTCGGTACACGGCCATACCGCTGGAATATGGTCTTCGGCTTATTGGTTATGACAACGTGTTTTGATCTCAATACAGATTTTTTATTAAAAATGTATGAGTTACAGACGTCCTGTTTTCACTTCTAACATCTCTGGGACGGCAGATATTCTTTGCCAGCTATTGTCACCCAAACGGCATATCTGGGACTCTTATAGATTTTTAATAAAAAAAATCTATAAGAGTCCCAGATATGCCGTTTGGGTGACAATAGATTATAGATTTTTGATAAAAAATCTGTATAAGAAAAGACACCCTGTATAAGGAAGGGCATTACAAGGTTTTGCACGTACGAAAACATCAGTTCGTTGTCCGTTGCGTTGTTCACTGTAAATTCAAATTACCATGACCTTTCTTTCTTTCTTTTTTTCTTTTTTTAACGGCTTTCAACGAAAATACGTTTGCTGAAAAGTCCGGCGACCTCTTCATTTCCTTTTTTTACGAACATAACATTTTTGACGCCCTACATTAACAACGGGCATCTGGGATGTCTTCCTTGTCTTCTGTGAAAGAGAGTAGGACAAAATAAGCCAGATAAAAATGCCCGCCTGCTATACCGGGGGCACTTTTTTCCGGGAACGTTTTCTCCAGGGTCATTCTTTCCTACGCCCTTCTGGTTGCCACCCGTAAGGCACTGCAGAAAGGATACTTTCTGATCATTGCAGCATGCAGATACAGGCAATTTTAGCGGAACATCCACACTCCCGTCACCACATTTACTACCATTCTTGAGCCCTTATGTGTCCTGCAGAGGGAAACCCATCAAAAGGTCAAAACACGAAAGGCCAAAAGATTAAAACGGCCAACAGACGAAGGGCCGAAAAATCAAAACACCGACCTATCTGAAGGCCTAAGGACATTGTTAAATCTTTTCGCACAAGATTTCAACATAATGTCCGTCCAAGCGCGTGTAAACTGTAAACACTCTTTTTGAACTAACCATATAAAGAAAGTTTAACCTAACCTTGGCCTTGAAGTTTGACTTTCGGTTTCTTCGGGGATTCGATTTTTCGGCCTTATGGCTGCCACTCCCTGCAGAGGCAATGCCTGGAAATTATACTTTTCGCGGCGACCATCTAAATACATGTATCGTGCATGCGATGCCTCGAGTATTTCCCTTGGATGACATACTGAAACAATGCATTGGATGATTAATGCATAGTCTAGGTACTCGCAATTTTAGGTACTCGAAAAAAAAAAAGAAACAGTCACCGTTTTAGGACTAAGAAGCCGAAGACCACCTTCCAGCGGTGTGGCCGTGTACCGAAATGTCCGTGTACCGAAGGGCCCACGTACCGCGAAGTCTGTGCACCGAAATGGCCGTGTACCGAAATGTCCGTACCGAAAGGTCCTGTACCGAAATGTCCTAGACCCATGACTGTCCATAGTGCAACCGCGTACAGGGGTGACTGGTTGCACTGGACGCACAAAGGGCTTGCACTGGTATAACTCATACTTACGGATTCTAAAGTGGAAGGAATGCGAGGAAACCTTCAGTAATCTCTGGCCCCAAAGTCACTTGCTTTGGGATAATTTGGGGTAGGAGAACACTGTAATAGGAGCCTTGTTCGTGTTCAAATGTTTGTGGGACACGAAAAATTACTGATAAAGTGCACCGGTGACACTTTGCAGGTCGAGCTTACGACCTCTGGGAAAGTATTACACCTTCAAAAGTATTAAAACAGTATTATAATACAAAGTATTACAATTACTGCTCATCCCTGCTTGGAGGACGCATTTGGAAATGTAAAGCACACAGCCCCGTGACTATATCGCTGAATGCTGCTGGCTGCTTATTTTCCTTGCGTTCAAGATCTGTATTCATACGAGGAACAGCATTCCTTCACAAGCATGACAGGATTCCGTGTCCTGGAAGGGGTCCACTACGGTATCACCGTGACCGGGACACCACGGTATAAGTAACGCAAGTCGGCATAGGCGCATTGTGGATATTAAACTTTCACACATCTAGCACAGTTTTTGGAAACATTTTGTGGTTCCTAACTTGGAGCACTTAAAATGAGCTGGTGTGGCTCGAACAACACAACGTGCAGGGTTAGGGCCTCCCAGCCGTGTTTACGTGAAGCGCGGTTCGGATTCGTGTCAACTCCGAACAGTCCCGGGCCCTGTCGTCGCCCAGCCTTTTGTTTGTTTGTTTTTGTGAGCAGTCCCCTTTCACATCGTGTCCGGCCGCGGACGAGCAGAGAAGAGGTATGAGTCCTTTGCCCAGCAACGGTCCCTCGATCGCTCGGAACGGGGAGAGCGATAAAGGTGTAGTGGTCCAGCTCAGTTCTCGGCGGTTGGGTAAATCTTAGTCGCTTCGAGTATGGTCCGGATCGGAAACAGTGCAGTGCTTTGCAACAGGTACTATGCTTCGCCGACGAGTGCTTCATCAAATACGGTTACCATATGTCCTACGCTCCACAATGCATTTCATGTAAATAAATTACTGAGTGTGGCTATAATAGATGCAGCATCGCTACTTGTTGTGTTTGTGTAATAAGCCTCCTGACGTCTATTTGCCATGCTATTCTCCCGCTTCTGGGACGTTAGGGGGTGTACTGGTACAAAATAAACGTTTTGTTAGACAAGCACACAGGATGGAATGTCAAGAACTTCGGCGATAATGCACCTGCTGTTCACATCCACATAACAACCGATTCAAATCACTTCCTGCCGCTAGCTATTCTTTCTTGAATGAGAGTCCATACACGAAATAAAGCAAAGTGAGTTCCGGAGACCAATCATTTGGTGTAAAGTGTATGTGTGCTGTTGAATGTGTGCTGTTTCATATGTCACCTGTTGGGCACGAGAGCCCAATAACAAGAATGGAAGAACGTAGCTAAAGTTGGAGATGCGAATGACAAAAAATAATATATTCATCTACTGCCCTGCGTCACAGTGGCTTTCTTCTGCGCTTATTCTCCAGCTCTAAGGTGTGAAGGTGCAGGCAGTGAGAAAGCATTATTCGTTCTCAAGATTCTAACAAAAAACAAAAAAAGAAATAGTGATACATCATGTAACAACGGAGCATTTCAATCGTGGGTGGTTCATTCGCGCGGAAAAGCTTTTCTATATCAATAAGAAAGAAAAAGGAAAAGAACGCAGCGACATTCGTCACAGGCTACAATACGTGATAACGCGGACAAATGAAGCGCTTTTCTAGAGACAAATGTGGAATATTTGAGTGTGCCGAATTAAGGTATGCAAGAACAAGCTGGCGAAGTGCTGAATTGCAGGTAGAGATGTGAAGTGTCCTAACGAGGTCTCAAGTACTGCAACTCACGTGAATCTGTCTCCAAATTTAGGGACTCTTTACTGTACTTATGTTACTGATATTTCTTGTTATACTTGGAGTACTTTCTTTTTTATGACCTTTCCGTTGTTCGCTGTAGATTTTTGGCGGTAAAGTGTCAAGCAAGTACACTGTACAATCGTCGCTCAAAATATCCTGGCTCTTCCCATGACAGAAGTGGTCTTACATGAGCAATACTTCATCTAGTCACCACAGTCTGCAGTTCGAGCTAAGAAATGGTTCATGCTAGCCCTTATGTAATGTTACGTGACGCTTTCAGTGTCATTTGGATACTCTTACTTGAGAAAAAGTTTGGCCGATGGACGTCTGGGTTTGTTCAAGTGCGCTTGGCAGTTGGCATCCATCAGGTTGCTGGTGTGAATGCCATCGCGCAACTGTGATAAGTAATTACTGTAGGATGTCATCTTCGATGCACATCATCCCATGTATGTGTGTGTACGGTGGGCATGCGGTTGCAACTAGCGTGCAATTATCTCCACAAGTAACTAAAAATCACGTCAGTTATCTTTGGAATATGCGCGCCACTTGGAATTCAACCTCACCTTACGATGTGCACAATGATTTCCTCGTGTAGAATCAGGGCCGGCGATGGGGCGCTTGCATAGACCCCGCGCACGAAGCCATCAACCAGGGATTACTTACTTTTTTTAAATATCAAGTATGCACTGAATCGTGTGAAACAGGCCCCGCGATGTGCCTTTGCCCCAGGCCCCGCACACCCCTAGCACCGGCCCTGTGTAGAATTTACTAATTGTCGTACTCATCCTGGCAATCCCTTTTCAAGGAGTCTCATTGATGCTACTTTTACTTTTTTGACGCGATGTACTGCATCATTTCGGGAATGTTGATGGCATCTGACAAGATTAGAGTCACTAAATAAGGCAAGATCACCGGCTGTTGTTATTAGCTCGTGTCGATTCAGTGTTACGCCTTCCCCCGATGGTTTCGCGATAAAACTGTATCCACATATTTGTCTTTGAAGCCGGACAACCACGACAATGCAACGATCAAGCAGCGTTCCGATTACATTTCTACAGTTCCTACCACCTCTCTTCTCTGTGCCACATACCTTATTCACAAAGACATTATTAAATGAGTATTTTCTGTATTTTTTGTTCTCAACTCAGACACCTTCTGTTTATAGATTTTGAACAGAGACCTTCTGCTAATAGAAACGTAAATCTCTGATGATGTTAGCATTCTTCACTTTCTGTAATTGGGTGACACGAGTTGGTTTAGGTATTAGTTCCTCGACACTTTCAAACACTCTGAATGTATTAACATGTATCGCTAAGTTTTCGAAAATTGAAAATAGCTGATCTCTGCGGGAACGACATCAGTTGATTTCCAGAGCATATACTATATTAAATCTCAGTGTGTCTCCATGTGCGAAACTTATTCACACCAAAGAATTTAATACCTTAACCTTTCGCACACAAGCTGCATTCACTCACTACAAGCAGCGTGGAACGGGGCGTACAACGAAATCCAAGCATAACCATGTAACTCAACATACTGTAGTGAAAATTTTGCAACCTTCTTGCAATATGCCAAAACGGGAAAATCATCGAGTGTCGAACATTAAGGCGCTACCTCTAGCATACATTAAAAACGAAAACATTACTGCCAATTCCTAGTCAGAACCCTGCACCGACTTCAAGCACGCCCCGTTGTCAGCATGCAGTTCATCAAGTTTATCGAGTATATCAGCGTGACGCACCAGCACGCGCGCATCTTTCTTTCCCTCGAATTTGCGGCGTACTGCTTCAATTTCGCCTATCGCAGGTACTCTGGGGTTCTTCGCGTTGCTCCAGTGGAGTGCAGCTGTAGCTTCCACAGTTTCGCCACGAAAACCACCGCCCCCCTTGACCACGTGATCATCCGTAACGAATCACGACAAAGTAGCCGGAAAACGGCGCCAAAAAGCGCGCGCTGGCTAATCGAACTGCGCATGTGCGCCGTGTGCCCTTTCCACACCCTCTCAACGAATTCTCTCTCCCTCCCCCCTGTTCCGAGCGCTCGCCCGCTTCGCCATCTGCTAATGCTAAAATTATCGAGAAGCAGAAAATGAAGATCCAGAAGACGGAGGAATTCACATGTACAAATTTATTGACACGGTAAACATATAAACAAGGAGCAACATTTGAATGCAAGTAAATCTACACGATTATTACAGAATACTGCAGAATAAATAAAGAATAAATAGTGCCGAGCAACAGAAAGCGTGACTATCATATTATACAATCCTTAAGGGAACCTATTAGGTTTGGACGAAGTAGATATTATTACACACATACATAGCACGTGATGAGTCGCAGAAGCCGTCCGCTTCATCCCAGCACAACTGTAGAATTTTCAGGTGACAGGGGCCACATGCTCGCGGATCGCAAGGCAACGAACATCTGTCGGCGTCTGAATGAAAGCAAGAAGAAAAGGAACCTGTTAATGATATGGTAAACCCGAGCACAGTCAACGTTAATTGGCTGAATACGCTATGTAAGACATGATGTCGTTACGCGCCTAATGACAAAATTCGAGGAGCCCGGCGTACGCGATGCACGCTGTTTTCCTTTTCATGCACACCAGTGTATTAAACATCAGACACATTCAAATAGCGCAACAAAACGCAACAAGTAACGCCACGCATTACCAGATCATGACTGATAACCGGCACAAAGCGATGTAATACGGGACGCGTGTATATACGGGACAAGGCGTACCTCCATGCACACAGTTAGGCGACAGTATTAAACGTCTGATTACTGACATGCATCATACGTTTGTCTGCTTACCTTTCATTCAGGCGTTCGACCATGGCTCGAACATCTTCGAAATCCACGAAACGAAATCACCGTCTGCTCAAATACGTAGACGCCAGCTACACAACGGTCAGACGGGTCGGCGCCTCGGAGAAACGAACGCGGGAGAATCCACCGGTTAAATGAGCCTCAGCCAATCATGATCGAGAAAGGTCACGTGGGGGACCGGAGCCAATGGAAAGTAAATAGCCGGAATTTGGCGGGAAATGACAGCGGCGACACTATTTTCGCGGCGGCGAAACCCGCTTACTGTGCCTCCTCGGGTTGCTCTTTGCACATAGGATCACGTGACCACGAGGGCGCGCGCAGCGAGAGCGAGCCGAGCCCTTCGTAGCCACCTGTCGGCACGACCCGTTTGCAACCGCGGTTCAACACACCAGTCCTTCTAGCTCACAATAGTGCAACTGTTTATTCCTCGTCTTTGACTTAGCCATCTCGCGAGCCTATACAGAGCGCTCGTCGTCGTTAACACCATTACATCTCCCCTTTCTCAAGTCAGTCTAAAAAAACCCAGTCAACATTACACAAAAGATATTTTGTCCCAAAGCTCAAAACCCAAACTCTTCATTGACTCTTCTTCAAATGTCCTTGCATGATACGGAGCCCCAGATTACTCTTCTAGGGGGTATCTCCGAAGGCTTCGACGTTGTCTGGTGCTTCGACGAACCGGTACTGATTCCGTGGCTGGACCCGACCGTGGTTCGTTCTCGGGAGTGGAAGCAGGTTGCTGCTGCTGACATTGCGATAATGCTCCCGAGTACGACGAAGCTCAGCACCGTCGCTCGTCCTTATGATGTAGGACCTTGGTGCCACGGCGGACCCCACAACTGTTGCTGGTGCCCAAGTCTTGACTTTGCTGTTGTAGGCTGTCACTGGACTGTCCGGCAGCAGTTGAGGCAGCTGTCTAGTTCCTCTGTTGTAGTAGACCTGCTGACGTTGGCGGAGATGCTGAAGCCGTGATACCACATCCTTTGGCTGTACCAGGCTTGGTTGCACACATACTGAATGCACCGGAAGAAGTGTCCGGGTGCTCCTTCCCATCAAGCGTTGTGCTGGTGATTCTAACACCTTGTCCCGCGGAGTATTTCTCCACTCGAGCAGAGCCGTCTTGAATTCTGTGCTCTCATAGGCGTACTTGCTTAGTAGTTTCTTCGCTTCTCTCACTGCTCGTTCAGCCATGCCGTTAGACCTCGGGTAATGAGGGCTAGAAGTAATGTGCGTGACTCCGAGGAACCTCATGCCTTCTCGGAACTCATGGCTGCCGAAAGGTGGGCCATTATCACTCAGAGAGAGATCGCTGTAGATCGCACTGTAGATCGCTTTAGTGGTTTGACTTCGAAGTGGAAAGAGTAGTAGTCCACAAGGATCAAGAACTCTCTTCCACCCTGGCTGAAAAGGTAAGCGCCGATAACCTGCCATGGCAACTTAGGGAGTTCATGGCTTATCATAGGAAGTCTCTCGTTTCGTGGTCGATGCTTCTCACATAGAGCGCAGTTTCTTGCTAGTTGTTGAATCTCAGACGTCATCCCGGGCCAGAACATGACGTCCCGCGCTCTCTCCTTCATATTTTCTTCTCCACAGTGTGAAGCATGCAACAGCTTTAGTGTGATTTGCCGCATTCCCTTTGGGATGATCAGTCTGTTGGAACGAAACAGCAGACCATCCTGCGCGTGAATTTCTTCCTTGTAAGTCCAGTACTGACGCACCTCGTTTTGATTGTTAGGCCATGCTGTTTCGGCGTATTTTCGGAGCTTCTGCAGCTGGCTATCACGTTGTGTCGCTCGCAATATTTCCGCCATTTTTTCGTCGGAAACATCGAGGTATTGAAGTACGTTTACATAGAAGTGCTCCTCTTCTCTCAGGCATTCCTGCTTCGGAAAGTGTGATAAAACATCTGCAATGAACATTTCCTTTCCAGGTTTGTATACAACGTTAATCGGGTATTTTTGAAGTGCGAGCCTCATTCTTTGTAGACGAAGTGGACATCCGTGAAGAGGCTTCTTGAAAATGGCTTCCAACGGCTTGTGGTCGGACTCGACCTTTACGCTGGGTTGTCCGAAGATGTACTCGTGGAACTTCTCACAGCCGTGTACAATGGCGACCATCTCCTTTTCAATTTGTGCATATCTTTGTTGAGTCTCCGTAAGGGAACGGGAGGAATACGCAACGGGATGCCCTTCTTGTGTTAAGACAGCTCCAACTCCATCCTGGCTAGCGTCGACTGAGAGCGTCACAGGCTTGTCTGCTTGAAAGTACGCTAAAACCGGTGCCTTCGTTAACGCTTCGCGTAGCTCTTTGAAGCTGTCTTTGTGTCTGGTTGACCATTCCCAAATTGTATCTGTTTTGAGCAGTTCACGTAGCGGTGCCGACACTTGTGATGCATTGGGGATGAATCTTGACACGAAGTTGATCATGCCCAGGAAGGTACGAAGTTCCTTGACATTTGTTGGCTCAGTAACGGCGAGAATATCCTCGACTCGCCTTGGATCCACAGCAAGTCCTTCTGACCTGATCATTTGTCCCAAGTACCGTACTTGCTGTTGAAGGAAACAACATTTCCTGATGTTTAGTTTGAGGTTTACATCCCTGCATCGCTCCAGCAGCCTCATAAGGCGTTCATCATGCTCAGCCTTGGTCCCTCCCCAGACAAGGATGTCGTCCATTACGACATCGACACCGTCGAGATCCTGTAGGACCCTGTGCATATCTCGCTGGAAGACTTCAGGAGCTGTTGAAATCCCAAACGGCATCCTTAGGAAACGGTATCGCCCAAACGGTGTGCTCATAGTACAGATGTATGAGGAGTCCTTGTCGAGCTGAATTTGCCAAAAGCCAGACGATGCGTCAAGTGTCGAAAAGTACTTTGCCTTTCCCAGACGCGGCGCGATATGTTCGAGTGTCGGCATGGGGTAGTGTTCCCGAAGGAGCGCCTTGTTGAGATCTGCGGGATCAAGACAGATCCTGACCTTATCTTTCTTGACCACGACCACCATGTTGCTCACCCACTCGGTAGGTTCCGTCACCTTGGCGATTACTCCGTCGGCTTCCATGTGGTCGAGTTCGCGCTTGACTTTGTCTTTCAGTGCAACGGCAATCCGCCTTGCTGGTTTTCCCAACTCCTTTCGCATGGGGTGTTAACTTCATGTGGTACTGTACCCCTTTTAGCTTTCCAAGGCCTTCAAAGACGTGATAAGGTTGTGCACTGTTAGAAATATTTATACCTTTTAGGGTATAAACGGTTTGTCCCAGGGCGCATACCCTTTGAGGTATAAACACTATACCTCCTTCGAGGTATAGTGACTTTATACCTTCCCGAAGGTATATTATTTGCACCTCATTGTATAAACATATATCCCCTTGAAGGTATATTTTCAAACCCGGGGTGTAATCTTCGAAAAGTGGAATCTTCGATTTATTTCAGCATTATATAAGAGTGGCATTTTCCTGATCTAGCTCGTAAAAAAATTAGAACAAAATAATATTGAGCGACATGTGCTTTAATAATAGCAACTACCGCGAGAAGGAAAGAGAGAAAGAAAATACCTGGACACACACGCACGCACACAAACGTACCCACAAACTCATGTTCACGAAGTGCAGGTGTAAAATGTAGAGAAGAGCTCATGCAGATTACTAGCCACGCAACATGCAACGTGGGAGGATTTGGTGGAGAACAGACACTGGTATAATACATCGTGGCTTCGCAAAATGTGGGGCGCCTTCGCCCGGCGAGCAACTGTATGAGTGAGGACGCGTAGATTTGGTCATTTCAGGAACAAATAGCACGCTGCTATAAACCATTCCCCCTATTAATTACGATGCAACTGTATTACTGACTGTGTTTCCTAATTAAATTACTGCTTATAGCTGAGATGTTACCGTTTCCACCACAAATCAATGTGGTTACCACAGGATCCACCCACGAAACTACCTTCGTTCTTTTTTAAAAGGCTTGGCGACCGTTACGTACGGCACTCGGTAAATTCTTCTTAATCGAGGAAGATACATGATTTATTGAAGCCCGATGAACACCAGCATGATGTGAAGACTTTTTGTGGACTTGTGACTTGAGCGAAGTTGAATTTCTCCGTTGTATTGTTCACTTAATCGCAACACGCATAAAATACACGAAATGAAGTACTGCAGAGCTATATATGTATCTATTTTAGTCCGAAAATGCATACCTTGAAAGTGGTATCCAGTCTCGACACAATCGTACAAAATATCCCGCGCACACAGTAGCGAAGTATTCCACACGTACACATGCATCAATGACCGGTTGCGGTCTGAGTTCTTCTGGCGACCCACGATAACGGTGGACTTCAAAATTAACTGAATTTCGGAGAAAAGCGACGTCTGAAGCGCTGGAGAGAAATGTGTCTGAATAGGGCGTTCAATCGCAAATTAGTAATGTTCAAACGCGAGTAAAACCAAGTAAAATGGTCATAGCAACAACAAATATGGTTCACAATCAACACCGGCCACGAACTGAAACTTGTACACTTACCTGACGGGACGCGAAACTGCAGCCGCCGCTCGAAACATACAAAACCATGCAGCACAACAGTCATGGTATGAATGCAAGTGAAGCTTGATCACACACTTCTATCACACAGCTTACCCCTTACGAAGCAAAATGATATACTCCTTTGTTATTTCATGGCCTGCAAAAACGAGAATGAAATTAGCAGAACCAACACCGGCCACGAACTTGTACACTTTCCGGACGGGACGAAAGACCGCAGACACTGCCAAAACGAACAACAAAAACCTACAGCACAACAGACATCGTATGAATATAAGCGAACCTTGATAACACACTTCTATCACACAGCTTACCTCTTACGATGCAAAATCATATCCTCCTTTGTTCTGTAATTAACGAGCGAACGCTGAGAGCCTGAGACAGTTGAAACATGTAGCAACCGTTCCAACGACATTCCGATGATGCTAGTGGCTATGACTCCTTCGTGATGAGGCGAGGGCGAGGCACGGAGGCGCAGAATCAAAATGTGCAGCAAACCTGTCGCATGCGCATGATCCTCATGTGGTCGTATATAAGTTGGAAATATATTGTGTACTGAACCGAAGTATAAATAATACGAGGAACCGTCTTCTCAAAGCCATCGATAATGTATTTAGTGTTTCAATATGTAGCTAAAAGGTGGCAAAGTGGCGTTCAAGCTACTACATTTAATTATAAGTTCAGATCCAAATCCCGCTTTGTTTAGAGAGCCAATAGCACTGACCTCCCCACCCCCCAGGAGTGGTGTTTTTGCAACACCCCCAGAAATTGCTGATATTACATTGCCCAGGCGTTACATTCATAGGCGCATAGAAAGTCCACAAACTGTCAACAACGACATCTGTATACCTTGTCCACAGAAGGTACACAGCAGGTAGTTCAAGAGATTGCCAAAATGATGTCAATAGCAATTCCTGTTGACTTGATCGACAAGAAGTCAAAGTCAACACACTGTCAAGCCAGGAAACAAGAAGTCCACAATAAGTCTGCAGAAAAGAAAAATCCATTTTCATAAGGGTATGATGCCACTTGTTTTTATGATGAACAGTATGATGTCATTTGTACCGTTTCCAAGGAACTTTGTACAAGGGTTTTGTATGCCAGCAGTGTACTGCCTGCGAAAGGTAGTTTTCGTGTCCAGTTCAAGAAGACTTTTCTAAAGAGGTTTAGAGGATGCGTAACTACTGTGTGATTTCCACTAAATATCAGAAGAGAGGTGCACACCTAAATACCTGAAACCCTTAACTCAATTAATTGTAGGATCAAAATTACATGGGAATATATTGAGGTTTGTCTTGTTCACAAAATATATCATTGCATAATCTGCAATGTTCGTCGGTAGTTGCCATGGCCTACATCAATCATAAACACTGCAAACCACTCATTGAGCATAGTCAGTCCGCGGTACGCAAAGTGAAAAGCCTCATTGCCCATTGTGAACATGGCCATGCAGCAGTGCTTGCGGCTTTGCATTTCTCACTAGTTTCTTTCATCACTTTGTTATGAGATGACTAATGCTTTGCCAATTCAACACGAACATACTTTGTAACAACTACGAGGGGCGTTCAAGTCAATCCGGGACTTTTCATTTTTCGGAAAAGTAAAATGAATTTACAGGCGAGAAATTAGTTTTATTTTTCAACGTAATCGCCAGCTGCACTAATGCACTTGTCCCAGCGTTTCACGAGGGTTTGGATGTTAGCAGCGTAGAAATCCTTACTGGCGCGTAGCAGCCATGATCGGACCGCAATCTTGACTTCGTCGTCGCAGCTGAAGTGGCGGTTCCAAAGGAACGTCTTCAGTAGCCCGAAGAGATGGAAATCTCTGGGGGCGAGGTCTGGACTGTAATGGGGATGTGGCAGCAACTCCCAGCCAAGTTCCTGTAAGGTGCGTGTCGTGAGATGCGGGGTATGCGGGCGTGCATTGTACTCTAGGAGGAGGGCTCCTTTGGTGAGGAGGCCCGGCTTTCCGAAACTGGAGGTGTTCATGAATGATAGTGTTCAACGTTCCCACAGAAAGGTCCGTCTTTCGAGCCCGTTCGGGACATGTTATCTGTCGGTCCTTGAGGATCAGGCGCTCCACAAGTTGGATGTTTTCAGGAACTCTTACACTGGGCTCTGAGCCGCCCCGGCCAGGATCGTCCTGCACTGATGTACGGCTGTCTCGGAACCGTTTGCACCATTCAAACGCTTTGCTGCGGCTAAGTGTATCGTGGCCATACTGAGCCTGAAGTCTTCTACGAATTTCAGATGACTTTACGCCTTCATTCACGAGAAACTTCATGACAATTCGCTGTTCGATGTGCGCGCTGACCTCGTTGTTGGCCATCTTGTCCAGCACGTGTCTTCTGTTTTGCACAAACTTTGGACCACCACGTGGTGAACGCGGAGGCCTGTCGCATGTGAAAATCATGAAAATGAAGTAGCGCGAGCCATTTCTACACTCAGGAGACAGAAAGTCCCGGTTTCACTTGAACACCGCTCGTACTTGGAGCTTTGGAACAACTTTACAAAGCATATGTACTCGTATGCACTTTTAATGCACCTTTAATCGCTTCAGGAGTATTTCTCCCGTAACATATCTCAGCAGATGCAGCATGTCATGTAGGTAACACAATTTTGGCACAGTATTTGCTTGATATGTCCAACACGCAGATATATCAAATCTTTGTGCCAAAATGGTGTGCCACGAGTCCGTGTAAAGACGTGTCGCTTTGATGGAATAGGTATAGCATCTTGATGTTGAACGCAACAAGTTAATGTTTGACAACATATATGTCATGGGTTAAATAGAGCAGTATATCATACACATCAGACAGAAGAATGCCAACACTTCAGTGCTTTACCTTTACCTGTTATTCCAATGCTTACTCTCCCTTCTATTGGAATTATGTATTTCAGAATCATTTTTGTATTATTGAATTTTAATTTGGCAATCCTTTCACGTGTCTTGTGATAGACAGGTTAGCAATGTAAGCAGTGTTTATGTGCCTCTCACAACCTGAATCTTTATGCAAAAATACTCGAAAAGCTGGGAGACGACATAACTAGGCAAAAAAGCAGAGAACTCCGACTTAACATAACAAAATAACAAGGTTTACTCAGACGTTTCATCCGTCATGCGACGGACATCATCAGTGCCAAACTGAATGAGAGATTGCACAACCGGTCGCTATTTAAGGAGATGGGAGTATTGTTCGCGGAGGGGCCACGGTTTTTGTTACAAACCGAGGGGTCACCGCGTATGTGCCAAGACACTAGAAGCTTCCTGTGTCCCCATCTTTGTTCTCTCTTGTTATGTTAAGTTGGAGTTCACTACTTTTTGTCTGTATTTTTATGTCTGAGGCTGTTTTTCTGACAAGAGGGCAAGGGTTCCGGCAACATGGCACATGTTCACAAAAATGCAGAACAAGAGAGACATCCCCCCCCCCCCAAAAAAAAAAAATTATAGCATAACACAGTCCCAATCATTTTGTCGTGTCCTTTATGCTGTGTCGTCTGCTCTACATTTGTTTTTTTTTTTGTTTTCTTCGTGTGTAGTTTCTGGATTTTAAGCCCAAGAGCAGTTGCTGTAGAGGATGCTGAGAACATGTGAAGCATATATTTTCTCATTCTCACATTATGCTGTAAGCAGTGTGAAATACAACTCAAAAGGAATTTAATGAGAGACAACTTGTCACCAAGATTAGTGTGGGAACATTGCAAAGGAAAAATTATTCTAAACCATAATGGATTCCTATCCTATTTAATGGTACAGTATCAGATGAAAGTTATTCAAATATTATTAGAGAAGTAACCGTGCAAATTATCAGTCAAACAGTGAAGCTGGCTGCAGTGCACTACAATGTGTCACATGTAACAATATCAGTGTTTCCAAAACTGGCACATAAACCTTAGGGAGGCCGCAATAGTCAAAGCGGGGGTTACACCACTTGGCGAAAAGAAAAACCAGATGAAGTGAACGCAATATGCGACAAAACCACGGAAAATATCTCGCTAAAACGCAATATATTGAAATTGTTTTGAAAAATAGAAGTTCAGTTCAGCGCACAAACACTCGGGAACCAAGCTAACGTGCTTTCCGTCCAGGTCCGTCGCATTATTTCGCACCCCCTAACCTACAGCATACGTCACTTGCGCACAGTAGTATACATTTATATTATTGTATATGTGTCAGGGCGCACACAGGCACAGAAGAGGAAACATATCAGCTGTCGCACACACAGGCATCCCGAAAACTATGGCCATCTTCGTTGATGCACCCACGATTCCACAGGAAGACCGCCGAGGCTTTCCCACTCGGATTAAGTACCTGTAGCTTGAACTGTAAACGGTTTAGTGTACACTACAGAAAACGAGAACAACTGATTGCCGATTTCATGGGCGCGGCCATGCGAGCCGACAAGGACAGTTCAACGCAGGAGGAATTTTAGGTGAACGCGAATGTGGCGCTAGTGGTGGGCGCAACAATTTGCACTTCAAACGACGTAAAACACCAAAATGTGAGCAGCGAGGATGCTTGCTTGCTCATTTGTCATTATTTGGGCCTGTAATCCACATCAGGGTTCAGAAAGGCTGCTAAATGCCGATGGCCGGCACAAGAAAAACTTGTTTGCAATGGTTTTTGTCCCGTTGCAGTTTTTTGCTGCTTCCTTCCTCTCTTTTTTTTCTTTTTTTTTTCTTTATCGTTTATTACTATTGTCGGTTCGTTCCGGAGCCCTAGCTTGGAAAGCTGCTCCTGTTTAGTTTCGGTATCAATCGGAATGGGGGGGGGCAGGGGGAACAGTCGACCGCTCCTCGAGTTTTCACGGTAGCTCTGCCCCCCCCCCCCCCCCCCGAATTTTCGCTCTGAGGGCCTCTTTGTATATGCCGCACTTCTCAATCTCTAACTCCATGTCCCGCAGTGCTCTCCTTCAGGTTAGGTTAGGCTAGGGCTCGCTCCCCCTTGCCGTGATGGACTTCCGAGTTAGTGCGAGCGAGGTATCTCCGTAATGGAAAACCTGAAACGGTGCACTACAAACAAATGTCACCTCTGTGGATAATAATTTAAAGCATACAGATGAAGGATTCATCTCATATCTAAAACGATTGCCAGCAATTCTGCTCTTTCTGTTTCTCGAAAGAAAGAAAAACAGCTTCATAAAAAAAATACATGTTAGTGAATTATATAAATTAGAATGCCAAAACACCTTGCAGATAAGGTTTTCCTCCACTCGCATACGCGTAAGTGCGAAACTAATGTACACGTAGTCCTAGTTGTTTTATGTTTTAAAAAATCTCTATTAAAAATGGCTACGACCACGCAGTATGTCTTTGTGGCACGTTCCCGTTTATTTTGTGCGTGTGTGTGTTTCAGCTTGCACAAATTTTTAGAAAAAAGTCACGAGAGCACGTCATTTTCACAGTTGATCTACGGGCGCGTATCTTTTCGAAGAGAGACTATAATGACTAATAAGGATGACTAATCAATTAAATTCAGAAATTAACTCTAATAAGGACGTCTTGAACAAAAGCCAGATACCGATATGGGAGACTGTCCTAGTTAAAATCCACACCACGTTTAAGAATTTTGAAACACGTACGTGTAATAAAATATTAATCCCTGAATTTTGACACGCAAATGGGCCAAAACCGAAACAGTGGCAACCACGTTTGGGGTGTTGGTCTTAACGATACGGGATCTGTATATACTTCTGTATGTCAACTGCACTCGCAACTATATTGTCTTGGCTCGGAAACCGTATGTTTCTGGAACGTAGAGAGAGGAAAAATGAAGCACAAAACACGAATATACTTCAAGTACTCTTCTCCTTAGGGAAGCGAGAGATTTATCGACTCTACGTTTCACTAGTGTCAGCGCGCTGAGCGCTTGAGCTGGAATTGGAATTAGAATTGGAAATGAATCAAAAATAATAATAAATAATACTAAAAAGAAAAATAATGAAAAATCTGAGCTGAGCGGTTCACTCTGGAAATTGTTGCACCGACGACTAGCGCCACGTTCCAACTTACCTAAAATTGCTCCTCTGTTTAACTGTCCTTCTCGGCTCGCATGGCCGCGCCCATGAAATCTGCAATTAGCTGTTCTCGTTTTGTGGAGTGTGCACCAAAGTGTTTGTAGTTCAAGCTACAGGTACTTAATACGAGTGGGAGAGCTTGGGCAGTCTTCCTGTGGATTCGTGGGTGCATCAACAAAGATGGGCATAGCTTTCGGGATGGCTGTGTGTGTGACAGCCGGTGTCTTTCTCCGTCTGTTACGTCGCGAGACAACTGAGATCACCGTCTGTGCGCGCTCAAAAAGCTTGAAATCTGCCCTGACACATATACAGTAATATATACCTTCAATATACCCTGATACATATACGGTCAATAAATTGGGACTTGCTCCACTGCTATCTTTCCCGGACTTCACAAGAGACACTATTTGTGGATTTATGCCTTACATTTAATCTATCACAGGTCGTTCCACATCCTATCCGAATAACTCATGCCACACAGTCAACCTTTGACTTGGTTTTAACCTCCCATCCTGAGCACATCACTTCTTTGCATGTCACTGATGGTCTCAGTGACCACAAGGCCATTTTCTTCGATACCTCTTCAAGTCGTCCAAATGTTCGTAAATTCAACGATAAAACCATATACGACTACGCTCGAGCTAACTTCCAAGCCATCAACGAGGGTCTTGAAGCGCTGTATGAAAATTCCTTTCATGGCACCTCGCCTCACTCCATTGAGGATAACTGGTCCCTCTTTCGTGACAACATAAACTACCTTACCGGGTACCATGTTCCAAAGATAAGAAAAATGAAATCTATAAATAATGATGAAATCTTAATCACAAATATAAGATGATTATCAAATAAGATGATATAAGATATATAAATAGATATAAATATAAGATTATAAAATAAGATGAAATCTTATGATCACAATCCTTGGTTCACGAAAAGTCTCAAAATCTTGCTAACCAAGAAAAAGCGTTTATTTAAGAAGGCAAAGCGTCTGGGCGACGACGTATCATGGGCTAAATTTCACTACTGTGAACGGGAATACAGGCGCTCGATCAAGGAAGTGAAACGTAAGTTCCTTACCATCGACCTCCCGTCTCTCTTGACGAATAAACCAAAACAATTTTGGAAAATTTTATCTCCGCCAAAATCCCACCTTATGAGTCTAGCTGACACCTGCCTGCCGACAACGACTGCGCCAACGCTTTCGCTGCCTTCTTTTCATCCGTTTTCAACACCGATAACGGGTACACCCAAACTCCATTATCAGTAATCGCCTGCTCACCTATGGTCCCCATTCATATCAGCACTCATGGCATTTGTAAAATCATTGAGTCACTTAAGCTGTCGTCAAGTGCTGGTCTGGACTCTATTAACCCGACGGTTCTATACAAGACCAGATCTATTTCCAGCAAGATTCTATGTTGTATATTTGCTCAGTCACTCCAAGATTTTGCTTTACCGCAGGACCGGATGACGGCGAAGATTGTCCCTATTCACAAATCAGGCAGCTGCCACATCGTTAATAACTACCGCCCCATTTCACTCACTTCTATAGTACGTAAAATTCTCGAACACATAATCTTCTCCAACGTAGTTAAGTACCTTGAAGACAAATGCTTCTTCTATCCCTTGCAGCACGGGTTTCGAAAGCTCTTTTCGTGTGAAACTCAAGTAGCCAGTTTTGTTCAGGACATCTTTTACCACGCGGACAATAATCATCAGACTGACGCCGCTTTCTGAGACTTTCGCAAGGCCTTCGATATGGCGCCGCTCTCTAAGCTTCTATACAAACTCTCTCTGCTTAACCTCGACCCGTATGTCGTCCGTTGGATAGCTCAATTTCTGACAAATCGTACGTTATTTGTTACTTGCAACAACCACCTATCCCCAACAGTACCTGTGCTTTCTGGTGTCTCTCAGGGTTCAGTCCTCGTCCCTCTCCTTTTCCTTATCTATATAAATGACCTTCCTTCAGGCATATCTTCCACGATTCGTCTCTTTGCTGACGACTGTGTAGTGTACAGGCAAATCCTCTCTCCTTCTGACCAACTAGCCTTACAAAGCGACCTTTCACTAATCCCGCGTTGGTGCAATGAGTGGCAAATGCTTCTGAACATTGCAAAGTGTCGCATTTTGTCGTTTTCTCGAAGACGGGTCTCCTGTCTTCCGCCCTTCCCCTACACTCTAAGTGATATCGCATTAACCCGAGCAGATTCTTACAAATATCTTGGAATCCACCTTTCCTCCAACCTAACTTGGAACGAGCGCATGAACCACATAATAACTAACGCTTCTCGCTCCCTAGGCTTTGTTAGACGCACCCTCAGGTTGGCCCCCTCCATCTTAAGCTCCTAACCTTCACGGCTCTTGTACGAAGCAAGCTGGAATATGCATCACCTATTTGGACCCTCCCCAAAAGTATCTCTGCGACGCCATAGAAGCCATCCAGAATCGGGCTGCTCGTTTCATTTCCAACGACTACTAATTCAATACCTCTGTAATCTCGACTCACTCGAACATCGTCGCCATCTTGCCAAGTTAGCCCTCTTCCATAGGTTTTACATCTTTCATCTTTCATCTTGCCACCGCACCAATCGCCCATCACCCGCTCGAGTGTCATTTTTCCTCGCATCGACCACACTAATAAGGTCACACGCTTTCATTGTAATACCAATGCATTATCCAGATCATTATTTTGTTCAACTGCCATCGAATGGAACAACCTCCCATCATCTCTCGCAACTATTATCGACCATACAGTATTTTGTAACACCCTCTCCCGTTCACTCCACCCACAAGACCACCACGCTTCTATGCAGGGTGTCGGAGCCAACCGAAAACCGGAACCGAAAACCAAAAAAAAAAACGCTATCTTGGTGCGAACCGGAACGGAATCGAAACCGTATACGTTTTTTTCGCTCAGGAGGGAAACCGGAAAATATATTTAACGGTTTTCGGTCCAAAAAAAACTTCGCCGGTTTGGACTACGGATAGGCGAATGAAACACACGTCGTGTGCTCTGAAGTCATGTCATGGGTACCATACGAGGGTTACGGTTACGGTGGAATGTATTTCGGTATACTATGACACATTAGGCTCCCTTTGTAATGGTTTATCGTTCGAGCACGCACACAGACTTAGAGGTACATGTGACTGTCTAGCAATGTGCCATACTGTTCGTTCTAATTTGATCACCGCAAACTCTCCTCAACTAAACAGCGACCCAAGGGGGCTGCATAACGGCTTCTTTATCGGTAATGTCGCGCAACGCGTCCCTTGTTTGAGAGCAGCTAAGTTGAACACATTTACGTGTACGCGAGGGCAAGCCCGTGCGAAGTGGCAACTCTTTTGTGGACAGGACACGAAGAAAATAAAACGGAGCCGTCGAGCGCGTTTGTGAGTGAAGGTGTTCCTCGATTTGCGTCGTACTCGTGCGGTGGTGCTTGCTGGCTAGACAGTAGCAACAGACATTCGGATGGGACGCGATCACTCCAACCCATCAAGAAATTACTTTACGTATGACATCACGACAAACAAATCCGTTTGTAGCATGTGCTTCAAGAAAGGAGAAAGCCTATTTGAACAGACAGTAACCTACAGGAACCAGGAGCTACAAATTTCACAGCTGTCTATTAATATTAAATACCATGTATGCGGAATAAACGGGTTTACATTTTGTAACATTGATTTTTTTTGTGGGGATAAATATTCCCAGCAGAAGCGGAACCGGTTAAAAACCGGTATGAACCGTTATTTTTTTGCTCCGGAGCAGAACCGGTACCGGATCGTTTATGATGTAACCGGAACGAAAACTGGAACGAAAAACGTTTCGGTTCGACACCCTGCTTCTATGTCAGTTGCTATGAAATTTTTCTCCTCCCCCTTATCATATTTGTTAGTTATCTGTACCTATGTGAACGAATTCCCTGTTTTATGCTTTAATACATCTTTTTATATAAGTTTGTACTGTCGTCGTTTCTTTATTTTCCTGTTTACTTACTGCTAATTGTGTTGTTCTTTTTTGCTTGTTTGTTTGTTTCTATCAAGTTGCTGTAAATGTATCTTACGCTCCAGTTCCCACCACCCATGTAATATCCTCCGGACCCTTGGGGTTCTCGAAATAAATAAATAAATAAATATGAATGTTATACTAGTGCGCGCAAGTACACTCTGATGTAGGTCCACGGTCTCGTCATGATACAGAAGGAATACTGCGACACACTTGATTGAAAGCATTGCTGCGAGTTAGCTTGTTTCCCGACTGATTGTGCGCTGAATTGAACTTGCAGTTTTGTAAAACAACTTCAATATAATGCAGTCGTAGCGAGATAGTTTCCTTGGTTTTGTGGCATATTGCGCTCACTTCATCTGCTTTCTCTCGGGCCCCGTTTGGGCTATCGCGGCCTCAATGGGGGTCGTGGCACATGGTTTGGGAAAGACTGAGGCATACTGTATATTGTTACATGTGACATATTGTAGTGTACTGAAACCAGCTTCACTGTTGTATTGTTTCTTCGCATGGTTACTTCTTCAACGTTACTTGAATGAGGAATGCGGAGAATGAGGAAATGCATGCCTGGCATGTTCTGGATGTTCTCTAATTGCTGACCCGTGCTGTTGGGCTAAAATCCAGCAACTACACAAGAAGATTAACAAATGCAGAACAGGAGACAGAAACACGGACACAATGACATGATTGAGATCATGATGTCAACTTTTTCTGTGTCTCTGGTTCTACATCTTATAAACATGTGCCACATTGCCAGCACCCTTTCCCTCTAGCTACGAAGCAAGCCTCTCAGTAAAGGAATGCAGGTTGTCAAATGCACGTAAACACTGCTTACATTTTTGGGGATCTTCGCTCATCTAATGTTTATGGCAGAAAATGCTCCTCTAGTTCACATGGCATACTGAATATGAGTGTGCTCCACAGCCACAAACTAAATTACCGTTCATAAGTGCATCATGCAAGCTCATTGATTCTGATGCAAATTGCTCATGAAATAACATGGGGTGGGGTGAAGCACACTGGAATCACATGTCGCGTCACTAGCAGTGCCGTACTCACTCAGCAGTGACATCACAAGCAGCGATTTTTCACTGAAGCCTGCAACTCAACGATGTAATTCACATCCCGATTGCAGAAAAAGTAGCACATGTTTGTTATAACTTGGTATACAGTTGAAACTTGTTAATGTGATGACGGTCATTCTCGTGGATTTTGGCAATGAAACCATTTTAGGATAAAAAACACCTGTCAAGGTGTAAGCTATGAAAAGCAGTAAATTGAGTGAGGCATTTTAAATTGCCTTTTTTCCTTTATATTTTCAATGCTGACATACATCAACTTGTGTAACAGTCAATTTGCGCTATTCCAGCCAAAACCAGCCAGAGATGTAGCTTGACTCTCTTAAATGTCACTGAAAAAAATTGTGTGCATTTTTTAGACGATGCATATAACGAATGTAAATCATCATTTTGTTTTCTTGAACAATGGGGGCGCACTAAACTGTGCCGAAATATGAAGTTGTCCTTTACGAGCTTCCTTCTGACATCTACATATCCATCATTTGTGCGCTTTCCTTGCCGGGTGTTAAAGGGGAAGCACTGGTCTGCCATCCCAAAGGGCATGTAGAACGAGTATAAATCTGGTGATGTAGTGAGAACTCAAGAACGGAGCACATTTTGGGTAAAGCTTACGTTAAATTTCCGGCAAATTAGTATTCTTGAAGGAGCCCCAGATTATTTATGCTTGTCTTGTGATTAGCTTCACATAAAAATATCAAGCTGATCTATATTCATTGTTTAACCAAGTGTTTGAGCATATGAAGCACTTGCAAAAAATTACTTTTTTGTCAGATAGTATATTCACATATAGGTCGTCTAAAAGAATTCTTCCCTTATTTGTATAACTAGTCCTCTCCTGTAACATATTGAAAATCCACAGGTTTATTTTTCTTTAAAAAAAAAAAACAGAAAGAAACATTGTCACCATCATGTGCTGCAGCTTGTTCGTCAGTTGAGGTCGTCTAGGAAGCAAAAAAAGATGCCTTTGTGGCTGTCTCCTGGGAAAATCGACACTTTGCTTTTCCATTTTGAGAACCTACGCAAGAAAAATGTTTGTTCTTACGCAAGAAAAATGTTTCGTCAGCCCATTCATACCCCATCTATATGACGCTATAGCACACTTTGAACGAATTTTGCATTCAACTGTTCTGCCCAGTTCTACAGATTAGTTGCAGTCGCTGCTTCATACCAGCTTTGTCAACATTTATGATTGTTTTCACATACCTGAAATCATCTGGAAAGTGAAGAAATCTCATCATTTCAAGGGCATACCCTCTCGTATAGCGTGTTCAGAATCTGCTGGCATGTGTTTTCTGTGGATCTTACTGCATGAGCTGACCATATTGGCTCAGATCATGTCAGAATGCGTCGTAACAGCTTTTGGAAACAATTTATTATGATCTCGTGTGCCCTTCAACCACAACAGAAAAAAAAAAGCCCACAGTCTTTCTTTTAGTGGAAATAGGTGTTTTTGCTGCATTAACAGAAAGTGGCTCAAAGTAATAGTACCTCCTTGTGGCCTGGGTGGAGCATGCCTCACTGTGCTTTATGTCCAGTAACTTATCCAACCGTATCTCTTTGGCAGTGAGCCACAACGTATGCAGTCTTCAAGCTTTCTTTCACCAGGTAGAACAGCTGACAGCTCTGCAGGCATCAGAATATCTGCACGCAATAGGGGGCTGCAACCTATCCCTATAGGTGCCAACGTTTTAAATGGTACTGCGAACACAGTCATAGTAGGCTTTATCACGGCACAAAGCAATTATGTGAAAGTCATGCTTGCGGAGGCAAAGACATGCTTGCCAAAGCCAAAGAGGCAATGCGATGCTTATGTAGGGTTTTATTATGCCCTCCTGCTCAGTGTATGGCTTCTGTTTTTAGCTGGAACAAAGCAATATAAAAAAAAATCCGAGGAAAGAAATATGCCACCTTCAGTTGCCATCGACCAAGCAAACTAAGTCAATAATGGTGGTTGTTATGTCACTCCGCTATGTGATTGTGTTCATGTTAATCCACCTGTTTGGTACTGTGGTACCAGCTACCTTCCTTGTAGTGTAACATATATCTGACCGCATGGAGGACAAAGAGGAGGAATTAGCTAGTCTGGCGTAGGAGCTCTCACACTGGCATAGCTGGTCAAAAAGAAAATGTGGGCCATACATCACATAAAACACAAATACCAGTATATTTTCAGCAAGCACTGGCTAATTTCTAGTAGGTGCGGTGCATATAGCGTGTGCATTGACTGATTTTTTATTCTTAGAGAAATCATATTTTCGCAGTTATAAGGGATGACAACATGTTCTACATCCGAAGTGGATGTACTAATTAGGTCTCGTTTAATTGTTGGAAATAGAAGGTCGGTGCAAATGCAACGTCGGTTTTCCTATGTGCCGCTATAGTTTTCAAAAGAATGCTCGTGACCATTTAGTGCGAGGACATGGCCCCCAAATAATGGTTGTGTGAGAGTAAGTCTCGGAGCGTTCTTTTTGCCTTTTCAGTTGAACGTGAGGAAGAAACAACGCTGCAGAACTGCAAGCAGCACATTTAATGTAATGTCGCGCAGGATGCAAGTTCTACAGCGATTTCATATTTCAGCACAATATTTTGAAGCTGTAAATATAGGTGCAAGGGTACCATTCAATGAAGTAGGTGATAACGTAAATTTTAGACCGCTTTTTGGCGTGGGTGCTTGGCATAAAGAGTGACCTGCTAATAAACGTACTTGGGGATTTCTGAATGTGAAGATCATAGGAGAGAAAGGAAGGCAAACATGTACAACAGAGGGTGCCATTCATTTCTCACACTTCTGATTTCAGTTACTTACCGCGCTTGGTTTTCTTCAGTTCCGACATTTGATAACCAGAATTTGCACTGTATATCCACGCGAATAAAAAAGATGCAAAAATTTCTGTGAGCAAATTTCATGCTTTTTAAGACCTTGAACATGGCATTCTTAGGTTTCAGGGTATTCAAAGACCAGTGGAAACGAAGTGCTTGAAGTATTATGTCTAGATACATCTCTTGCAGTTTTTGCATGGTAAATCGTTGTCTAGGAAGGTGCGCGAATCAATGTGGATGTTCCTGAAATTAGAACCTTAATTCGTTACACATTGAGATTACCGTATTCTGGTTACAAAAAAATAGGGCATCTCTACTGACTCAAGTTATTCATACGAGAGAAAATATTTTTTTCTTGCAAACAAACAAACAATTTCTTCACATTCATGTGGAGCTTATTTGCAGAAATGCATTTCGAGAATCTGTCCAGTACCTGTTCCCTGCATTTATCAGAACGTAGGCTCACAAGGAAAACCACAGGCAGCTTCCGATTTCACGATTCTACGGTTCTGAGGCTGGAACACACACAAACACATACAGACGGACAAACACAACACATCCACACGGTATCGGACTCAGGCTTTTTCGTCGATCGTCACTTTTCAACTCTACGATTTCACAACCAAGGCAGCCCTGCAGGAGAATGGCGATGTTCGCGACAATGTTCATAATATAGCAGGTGTCCACCATAGCTGGAACCAACACCGGGAACTCATTAGGTGACACGACACGAATTCAGAGTTCGACATACTCAAATTTGACAGGCGAGCAGCAGAACAAATCATTAACCGCAGTGTCAACAGAATCCTGATATCCGGCGGAGAATACAGTAAACGATTCGTCCAGATTCGGTACTCTCGTTCCCAGCCCACCGCAAAAAGCCTCACCCTGCGGGGAACTATTTTGAGACGCGGGAGCCAAAAGCCTTCGCTGCACTGAGGCTGTCGTGCCTGTCGACCAATCAGAGACGATTTTTTTTGAAAGTTTGAATCTGAAGCGTTTGTATGCAAAAGTTGATTTTTACAGCTTTATCTTTACACCGTTGATTTTTTCGTGATTTATTTCGAGGAGTTTATTCTCGAAGTTTATTTTGCAAAGTGTAAACCAGAGTGATCCCGCATATTCGATCCTCTTTGGACCGCGCTTGCTCAATATAGGCATCCCCAGGTCTCAATCTTTCTGGCGGCCTGGTTGAAGATTCGGGGAGAACAAAAACATCCCTGACGTAGTCATTAAAGGACGATGTTATATCCACTTCCTTGATGGCCTGCCTCGCAACGTCATATAATCTTGCTGCTTGATATCCTTCAGGAGGGGCCCGAGCAATGATTCTCTAAATCTCAGCGAGGATGGCCTATGGCTGTTGATCTTGAGCCGCCACCTGTGGAGGTGGGGCGAACCCTCAACTGCTATGGGACTGAGAAGGATAGCATGCAGCAGGTTCCTGTACGAAGCTTGCTTACGATGACATTTTATAGCCAGACGCAGAAAGCACACCTCAGCTTGCGCCAAAAGCATTTCATCCCTCGTCGTCCAGCGTGGTTCTACTCGAGAGATGTCAATACCAAGGATGGGAACCCGAGAGAGGGAAGAAGAGAGGACACAACAAATTCTCAAACACCGCAAAAACTTTAATACACCTGTGCCCTATATCCAAAAACCGGAGAAGAACCTGTGCCCTATATCCTCCGGAGAAGAGGAGGTCCTCCTATCCGGACGTTTTTGGATATATAGGGCACAGGTGCATTAAAGTTTTTGCTGAGTTTGAGAATTTGAGGTGTCGTCTCTTCTTCCCTGTCTCGGGTTCCCCTCCTTGATAATGCACCAGCTTGTCAGCGCTTTGTCTCTTCTATAGGACGTCAATACCTTGCTGGTACTCAATAGGATGACGACCCTTCCTGTGAAGACTCAGGCCAATCTTTCACGTAAAACTCATCCCACATTGTGGACACCTGACGGCAGGATCTTCTTGTGAGCATTGAGGACCATCAGAGGAGGCTCGGGAACCAGAGGTACTTGGCATAGCGTCGTCAGGAACGGAGGAGAAAAAACATCTTGAGAGAGGGCTCGGGATCCAGAAGTACTCGGCACAGCGTAGTCAGGAGTATAGCCACCGGAGAGAGGAACGTCTTGTGAGCGCTGGAGATCATCAAATGGGGCCCGGGAACCCGAAGTACCCGGCACAGCGCTTGAGGACGTCCTGCGCGCTCTCGTGCGCCCATACTCCCCGAAATGACAGGGTAACACTGCTGACCATGGTATTGTCGTGAGAGGCGTCCGAAGCCTGGGCTACCACATCTGGTCTGTTATATTTTAAAACTTTGTGTGTTCCGACAAGTTGCGCATCTAAGATGACTGCAGTGTCCTCTTTCCTCGCGACGATATCGGACTTCAGCACCCGCTCCGGGACGCTCAACTTGGGTTCCTCCACCACAGAATATCCTAGATCTGCCAATCTCCTTGCTGCATATTTAACGACGTTATTGTGCTTCCTGACTCTGGCCCCGTGAGTCCTGTGGCAGACTTGCAGTACATGCGCCAAGGTTTCGTGAGAGTGGCATCCTACTCTGCGCTCACGAGCACCCTCGAGTCCGCGGCCAGATCGGGTCAGACAGGGCAATGTATTAATTCGTATCTTCGTGGCATCGATTAATTGATGCCCAAGTATCACCCTGGTGCCCTCCGAAATCCACCGATGCGCACATGGCACGAAGGGGGCATCTGCTATGGCCTTTCCATCGTTAGTACGATACAACTTGCTCGCCCAGTACGTGCATACTGCCTCAGTCGATCGTAGACGCCTTTCGTCCATGGTTGATGCAGCAGTAGCCGTCTGAAGCTGTGCGCGGATGTATCCAGGTTCGTAGGCCTCGCGCACAACGGGGCTAGAGGAGTTATATAGGGTAATGAGACGTTTCCGCTGGAGCCCCGACACGTTTACCCTGAAGGAGGGTACTCCCAGACCTCCGCTTGCAGTTGGAGCGTAAAAGAACGAAACAGGAGTGGTCATGCGGGAGTCGTAACCACTGCCTCACTGGACCACGGATGTTGACATCCATCTTCCTGAGAAGTCCCAGAGACCAGCGTCCCAATATCAGTCGATGGTAAAACCGCGGCGCCATGTACGTCCGCAGGATAATTAACCGCTATTGGGGCTTTAAAGGAGCTAGGAAAGCACTTTAACCACTAGCATTTTTTGAACCTAGCGGTTAGTAAGCTTATTAAAATGCACCATGCGAAGTAATACTATCAACAGGTGACCGACAACGACGGTTAAGTTTGCGTCCGACAACATATCAGCGTGCACTGAGACAACACGTGACTAGCGTAAATTTTAGCTGACTATAAAATGCACATGTTGCGTGCGGAAAACTGCCAACGGCAAACTGTGACTAACCCAGCCATAATATTGCAAGCACACAACTAACCAACGAACGTGCCGCCCTGCTAAGCCAAATGGCTTCTAAATGTGTCTTTCGTTCGCTAAGACGACTTGGACACATATAGAAAATTCCTGAATTTGAGTGGTTAAATAGTGATGTTATGTTCTTAATCGCGGCATATCATCTTACTAATCAGCATTTCCCCTTTTCCTTGTTTCCAGAACATGAATTTCGTGAACGGGGGTTTCACGACCAGGAATATCGAGGTCCTCCCTTATTCATCCCTTGACAGGGAGAAAGCAGGGGGATAGAAAACGGAAAGAAAGAAAAGAAAACCAGTCAGCACTGACCCGGATAGAAGCGCGGTCGCCGCTTTTAACTTTTATTACGTCACCCATGGCGTTTTTTTTTCATTCTCCTCCTCGTTTGACGCGGAGGAGCGAGTCGAGTGGGAACACGCGCGATGATGTTCAAGTGTCTTTTCTTCTACGAAAAACATCGCGCACAGAGAAAATTTTCGTGTTAATCATCAAGTTAAGTTACCTGCTTCCACAACGCGTTCGGAACGAAAATTTTTTTTAGATGGCTTTCAGAGCTCCTTGAAGGGAGCCCGGCGGATACGCAACAAGGCCTGTTCGGGGCCTCAGACGGGTGCGCGTGCCCTACCATCCGCGCTCAAAAGCAGATTAATCTTAGTGCCGCCTATTACTCGACTTTGAATGGATTGTATTTCAAAAACATGGTGGGTATGAAACTTGGTCGTCCTTTGTGTCATTTAGCTATGTATGTCTGGCGCGGAGTGCCCCCACTCGCAGTACAGGACCACTGGGACACACCCCTTTCCATCTTTCGCACACTTGATGACTCGGCAGTGCTCGCCGTACAAAGCCGAGACCCCCCACCTGAGATAAACCCTGAGAGAGGCCCCAGCTGGCCGAGATACGTGCCTGGCTCCGGCCCACCACCGGCTAACGCCCTCGCACCACACCACTCGACGGATAGCGCAGGGGGTTGCCAAAGCCCCCCGCACCCCTCTGCTACCAGGCTGGACTACAGGAGGACGCCACCCCTCCTAGCCTCCCTGAGGGCCCCTGTGGAACGGGGAAAGGGGACGGGAACTTCCCCTCACCACAAAGCGGTCCTGGTGAACTTAATCCTAGCAAAAGAAACGGGATTTTACCTCTACGGCTGCTGCTACAAGAGGCCGCCTCACCTCCAGGCATTCGTGTCTTGCAGGCCAGGTTCCGGCCCCCAAGAATCTGGGTTACAACCACATGCCACGGAAGTTAGCCACAGGAACTGTGCCCGAACACTAGGTACCACCGGGGAGCGCTGCCGTTGGGGACGTGAAAGGACACCAGTGATGAACATTAAAAGAAGCCATCACGTTTCCTATCTCCCGGCAGGGAGATGCTGCGAGGCACGTCTCCTGACGGCCCATTACAAGGGTCCGCCTCCTTTCCGACTTCAGGTCCTGTCAGTCCTGTCAGTCGTGTTTGTCAGTCGTGTTTCAAAAACATGGTGGGTATGATACTTAGTCGTCCTTTGTTTCATTTAGCTACCAAAGCACATTATTCTTACTGCCCCCTGTCAGCCGTTTTTGAATGGATTGTATTTCAAAAACATGGTGGGTATGACACTTGTTCGTCCTTTGTGTCATTTAGCTATCGAAAGCAGATTAATTTTACTGCACCCTGTCAGTCGTTTTTGAATGGATTGTATTTCAAAAACATGGTGGGTATGATACTTGGTCGTCCTCTGTGTCATTTAGCTACCGAAAGCAAATTATTCTTACTGCCGCCTGTCAGTCGTTTTTGAATGGATTGTATTTCAAAAACATGGTGCGTATCATACTTGGTCGTCCTTTGTGTTATTTAGATACCCAAAGCAGATTAATCTTACTGCCTCCTATTACTCGACTTTGAATGGATTGTATTTCAAAAACATGGTGCGTATCATACTTGGTCGTCCTTTGTGTTATTTAGATACCCAAAGCAGATTAATCTTACTGCCGCCTATTACTCGACTTTGAATGGATTGTATTTCAAAAACATGCTGAGTATGATACTTGGTCGTCCTTTGTGTCCCGACATCAGAGGATTCTTACTGCCCCTGTCAGTCGTTTTTGAATGGATTGTATTTCAAGAACATGGTGGGTATGATACTTGGTCGTCCTTTGTGTCATTTAGCTACCGAAAGCAGATGATTCTTACTGCTGCCTGTCAGTCGTTTTTGAATCGATTGTATTTCAAAAACATGGTGGGTATCATACTTGGTCGTCCTTCGTGTCATTTAGCTACCGAAAGCAGATTATTCTTACTGCCCCCTGTCAGTCGTTTTTGAATGGATTGTATTTCAAAAACATGGTGGGTATGATACTTGGTCGTCCTTTGTGTCATTTAACTACCGAAAGCAGATTATTCTTACTGCCCTCTGTCAGTCGTTTTTGAATGGATTTTATTTCAAAAACACGGTGGGTATGATACATGGTCGTCCTTTGTGTCATTTAGTTACCGAAAGCAGATTAATCTTACTGCCGCCTATTACTCGACTTTGAATAGATTGTATTTCAAAAACATGGTGGGTATGATACTTGGTCGTCCTTTGTGTCGTTTAGCTACCGAAAGCAGATTAATTTTAGTGCACCCTGCCAGTCGTTTTTGAATGGATTGTATTTCAAAAACATGGTGGGTGTGATACTTGGTCGTCCTATCTGTCATTTAGCTACCGAAAGCAGATTATTCTTACTGCCGCCTGTCAGTCGTTTTTGAATGGATTGTATTTCAAAAACATGGTGCGTGTCATACTTGGTCGTCCTTTGTGTTATTTAGATACCGAAAGCAGATTAATCTTACTGTCGCCTATTACTCGACTTTGAATAGATTGTATTTCAAAAACATGGTGGGTATGATACTTGGTCGTGCTTTGTGTCATTTAGCTACCGAAAGCAAATGATTCTTACTGCTGCCTGTCAGTCGTTTTTGAATAGATTGTATTTCAAAAACATGGTGGGTATGATACTTTTCGTCCTTTGTGTCATTTAACTACCGAAAGCAGATTATTCTTACTGCCCTCTGTCAGTCGTTTTTGAATGGATTCTATTTCAAAAACATGGTGGGTATGATACTTGGTCGTCCTTTGTGTCATTTAGCTACCGAAAGCAGATTATTCTTACTGCCCCCTGTCAGTCGTTTTTGAATGGATTGTATTTCAAAAACATGGTGGGTATGATACTTGGTCGTCCTTTGTGTCATTTAACTACCGAAAGCAGATTATTCTTACTGCCCTCTGTCAGTCGTTTTTGAATGGATTTTATTTCAAAAACACGGTGGGTATGATACATGGTCGTCCTTTGTGTCATTTAGTTACCGAAAGCAGATTAATCTTACTGCCGCCTATTACTCGACTTTGAATAGATTGTATTTCAAAAACATGGTGGGTATGATACTTGGTCGTCCTTTGTGTCGTTTAGCTACCGAAAGCAGATTAATTTTAGTGCACCCTGCCAGTCGTTTTTGAATGGATTGTATTTCAAAAACATGGTGGGTGTGATACTTGGTCGTCCTATCTGTCATTTAGCTACCGAAAGCAGATTATTCTTACTGCCGCCTGTCAGTCGTTTTTGAATGGATTGTATTTCAAAAACATGGTGCGTGTCATACTTGGTCGTCCTTTGTGTTATTTAGATACCGAAAGCAGATTAATCTTACTGTCGCCTATTACTCGACCTTGAATAGATTGTATTTCAAAAACATGGTGGGTATGATACTTGGTCGTGCTTTGTGTCATTTAGCTACCGAAAGCAAATGATTCTTACTGCTGCCTGTCAGTCGTTTTTGAATAGATTGTATTTCAAAAACATGGTGGGTATGATACTTTTCGTCCTTTGTGTCATTTAACTACCGAAAGCAGATTATTCTTACTGCCCTCTGTCAGTCGTTTTTGAATGGATTCTATTTCAAAAACATGGTGGGTATGATACTTGGTCGTCCTTTGTGTCATTTAGTTACCGAAAGCAGATTATTCTTACTTCCCCCTGTCAGTCGTTTTTGCATGGATTGTATTTCAAAAACATGGTGGGTATGATACTTGGTCGTCCTTTGTGTCATTTAGCTACCGAAAGCAGATTAATCTTACTGCGGCCTATTACTTGACTTTGAATTTGATTGTATTTCAAAAACATAGTGCGTATGATACTTGGTCGTCCTTTGTGTCATTTAGATAGTATTGGTATCTTTTATTCCACTCTTAATGTAACAAATCATTACAGGGAAGAGGAACCCCGCAAAAGAAAGGCAGTTAGAGAACAGCCCCAACTGCTCCACCCGAAACAGTGCACACAACATCAGGGTCGCGAAACAACGAAAGGCGCAACATACAACACAAAGTCACACACAAAATCAACCCAGTACTCACTGCGCAGTGGTATCACAAACAGACACACGACCAAGGCTACCGCAAAATCCCCTATACCACATGAACTCAACAACATCACCTTCACAGATCAAAAACAACGTTCAAAAATCAAAGGAAAGTCAACAGTCTCACAAATTTTCAATGCTCTCTGCGAAAGCGGGTCACAGTTGTTGTTCTATTAAAGACCGCCCTGAACGCATCTCACTGCTCGTAAGGTCCTGCTTCGTAAGGCCCAGGTCGAGAAGACCACCCACACTGGTCTTGGACCAGACCCCGCAAAAGTTCATTGTCAAGGATGTCACGACAGGAGTCTCTACCCGATCACCCTTCACCATCTGGAGCAACGCGGGTACACTGTAATCACGTACCTTGCTTGCATGGGCAAGTTCAACCGGCAGTCCACAACCCACCACTTGAGCGTCGACAATGACAGTGGCTTGCCCTTTATAAGCCACTATATCGGGGACGTAGATCTGCCCGCTGGGAACCCGAAGATGAGGCTCCACCTTGACGTGCCAGTGAAGTTGCAGCAGACGCTGGGAGACGTAGCGAACCAGGTTGTTGTGCCTTCGAATCCTAACTTGGTGTGTTCGGTGGCATTGCTGGAGGATGTGCGACAGGGTCTCGTTTTTGTCACAACGAGCCCTACACAAGGTAGACGAGTCCCTGCCTCTTTTGGTTCTCGCAAGAGTTGGCATGGCGTTGATGCGCAGCTGGTTAATATCCAGGAACCGGAAGGAGTTTCGTACCTTCAGCCATGAAACGCTGAGCGGACGGCACCATGGCAGAGTCTTTCAGGGGACGTCCATCATTCGAAGCATGCAGGGCCCCCGCCCAATACGAGAGGGCTCTCTTCTTAGTCGTAAGCGCATGGCCCTTGAAATTAGCACATCGCAGGGCATGGGCTGTCGCATTCGTTATTAACGCACAAGCCGCGGCCTCCTTCACGATGACCGACGAAGAGACAGGCAACCTGGCAAGCCTGTCATGCGTGAGGTAAGGGATGGAAGTCCTCAGACAGGGGATACCAAGACCTCCCTCCACCACCTGGGCATAGAAGTAACCCAACGGGGTATCGTGGGGTAGCCTCAAGTATCTTCTCACCGAGGCTTTAACAGCAGTGTCAATTTTGCATAACAGCCCGGTATTCCACGGGCCAAGAACCAGTCTGTAATATAGACGTGGAAGTAAATAGTGCCGTAGGGCCACGAGACGCTGCTGCGGCTTGAGGGGCGCCTTTAACAGGATACAGACGTATTGCATTAGAGACTAGGGTTTTTCACGTCCTTCAGGGGCGAAACGCACGCCGAGGTAGCGCCAGACGTTTGCAGACTTCGTAGTCGGTAGGGCCACGCCGTTGATGTAGAAGGGAAGATCGACACACTTGACTTTGCTGTCCCTACCAGATGGCACCATTGATAAGGTGAAGGACTTGGCAGTGTTGATTTCGAGACCCTTCACGGAGAAGAAGGCGTAGGCCTCGTCTAGACGGTCCTGCAAACCGGCCGGTGTTGAAGCAAAAAGAAGATCGTCGGCGAAGGCAAGCGCATCCAACTCCAGGTCGCCACTCCTGAAGGCGACGTCCCCACTCCCGGCTTTCAGTAGGCCATCCACCACTAAATTAAAGAGGATGGGGGAAATGGGATCGCCTTGGCGCACGCCTCTTGCCGGTCTTGCAAGAACTGTACTCTTCTTATAGGACAGGACCGTAGTACTGTTCAAATACGAATATTCAAGGTAGGCCATAACGTCCTCCGTAAGGCCACGTCTTCGGCCGGCCTCTAAGATGGCTTCCAGGGACACGCTATCAAATGCACGCCTCAAGTCGACACTTGCCATATATAGTGGGCGGCACTTGGTGTTAGTCTCGTGAAGTACTGTTGATAGGAGCAGAACATTTTCTCCACAGCCATCAATTGGCTGGAAGGCCCTCTGTCTGATGCCAAAATCAAGGAGGTTTGAGAGGCGACGGGCCAGCACTTTATGAAAGAGTCTAAGCAGGACAGGTCCTACTGTGATGGGCCGGAAGTCCTTAGCCTCGGACGCCTGGGAACACTTTGGAATGAAAATTGTCCTAGCGCCCAACAGGCACAGGGGCGGCTTCCCACTCAGCATAAATAGGTCTAGAATGGTCTGGAATACTACCACAGGAGTTCTTGTGGCGTCTTGTGGCGCTCTGGTGAGTTAGTTCTTGGGGCGTCAGCCCATCAGGGCCGGGCCCGCTTCGTGCCTTAAAACGAGCGAGCTGTATTTCCTGCGTTGACACGGGCCCAAACGGGTCAGTGGTTCGGGGAGCCGACGATCGGGCAGCAGACAACACTTGAGGGACATCTTCCTCCATGACTCCCTTCCAGCTTTCTAAGAGGGCCTGCGGGTCAGAGACGTCGGCCTCATTGGGGCCATCTAGAATACGTTGGATGCATTCAGATTGTCACTTCTTATACAAATCTTGCGTGGCGGCGTACTCTTGGTGCTTCCGTTTCCTGCGACTGAGATGGGAGCGCCGGTTTCGTGATGGGGGTCGTCCGTTTCGTTGTACAGGGCAGGAATCCGTGAAGAAGACTTTCCGTATATAATCATTCAGGAGAACATCAAACGGGTGCCCCTCGATCGCCAGCCTCGCAATGTCCCATAATCTGAAGCCCTGGGAGCCTTGTGGTGGAGATCTGTCGAGTCGATCCCGCAGGGTCCCTACGACTGTCTGTCGAGTAGTCACCCCGACATTAGAATCCTCTTGATTCCCAAGAATAACATCTGCGGTTATGGAATCTTCATCCACATCTGCCGGAGGAAGTTCCTGGACTGGTTCATTCAGTAGATCTTGCAGCAAAGCTTTGTATGCAGCTTGTTTCCTGTGGCATTTTATACTCTCTAAGGAGCGATCCGGGAAAAGATGAACAAGTTCCTGATTAATGAATCTCACGCCTTCTCTCTGAAGGCGAAGCTCCTGCCTTGCCAGACGTCTAGATTCCTCCAAGGTCCATCTCGGTTTGACGCGTTCAGTCCTAATCTCAGCGTTCCATTGCTCGGGATGGGCAGCCCTCTTGTGCAGACCCAAACCACTTGCGGAGGCAAAGCTCCGTGCACACAGAGGACACACATGGGGCAGCACTTCCTCCACTGGTTGCGGAACGATGTCATCAACACCATCCGACACTGGCGTATGACCTGCATGGGTCATGTGAACACTGCGGCCACGCTTGGTCGTAAAGTCTCTCCCACAGGAGCACTTGAACATGTTGTAGTTGCGCTAAACACTGGAACAGGTGGGTTCCGGTCGAGAGCTCCAGCAGCTCAGCTGAAGCTTGAGAATGAAAAGGAATATAACCAAGCTCAACACAATTTTCCCTCGGCCACTCAAGAGCGAAAGCAGATGAATCTTACTGCCGCCCATTACTCGACTTTGAATACATTGTATTTCAAAAACATGGTGGGTATGATACTTGGTCGTCCTTTGTGTCATTTAGCTACCGAAAGCAGATTATTCTTACTGCCGCCTGTTAGGCGTTTTTGAATGGATTGTATGTCAAAAACATTGTGGGTATGATGCTTGGTCGTCCTTTGTGTCATTTAGCTACCGAAATCAGATTAATCTTACTGCCGCCCATTACTCGACTTTGAAGAGATTGTATTTCAAAAACATGGTGGGTATGATACTTGGTCGTCCTTTGTGTCATTTAGCTACCGAAAGCAGATTATTCTTAGTGCCGCCTGTCAGTCGTTTTTGAATGGATTGTATGTCAAAAACATTGTGGGTATGATACTTGGTCGTCCTTTGTGTGTGTTTTTTTTTTAATCATTCTGTCTTTACAATGGGAAGACATACCCTAACAACCATCCCCAAAAAAGTTACAGATGAAAAGGGGGTAGAGACACCGCGTGCCGCAGGAGCCCGCACCTCCTTCACCGGTGGGAGACCACCGCGGTCATACGTCCAAAAACTCTATAACACCGAGTACTCCCCTGGAGTGACATGATGGAAATCGTGGAAATGTCTCTTTTACACAGTCCCATGTCCAGTAGCGTGTCGGCACTGGCGCGGGCCCAGATCCCCCGAAAAGACAAAGTTACACTAGAAACTTCGGGGTCTGGGCCATCACCACACACATAGTTGAAGATCTCCGGCCTACTGTACTTGAGCACCTTCCGTCCGTGGGCAAGCTCGAGAGCTATGCCCGTGCCCACCACTTGTGCGTCGATCACCACGGTCCTGTCGTTTCTCTTCGCAACGATGTCGGGTTTTAAGGCCCCGTCTGTCGCTCTGATGACGGGCTCAATCGTCGTTTGCCAACCCAGCTCCTGCAGTCTTTTGCTGACAAAGCGAACGATGGTGTCGTGGCGTCGCACCCTGGCTCCGTGCGTTCGGTGGCAGGTCTGGAGGATATGGGAGAGGGTCTCCTGCGACTGGCAGCCCGCTCGACATTGCTTCTCCGAGTCGATGCCCCTACCAGATCTGGTACGGCATGGCAGGGCATTTACGCGTACCTTGATCGCGTCAATAAATTGTCTTCCCTGCATGACCCTAGTGCCCTCCGCGACCCAAGAGTGCGCGAAGGGCACCAGGGAGGCGTCTGCCAGCGCCTTCCCGTCGTTTGTCTGATACAGACGACGGCACCAGAACTTCTTAGTAGCTGGGGCAGACCGGAGGAGGCGACCTTCAAACGTTGACGCTTCCTCAGCTCTCTGCAGAGCTCTCTTCATAAAGGCTGTAGAGGTGGTTTCTCTCACTACCGGGTGCGTCGAGTCTCGAAGTCTCAGGATCCGTGCACGTTGTAGGGTGGGAACGGAGATGCGTAGGGAGGGGACTCCCAGGCCGCCGCCCGCCACTGGAGCGTGGAAAAAAGCTACTGGGACGTCGTGAGGAAGCTTTATCCACCGACGGACGGCGGCCCTGATGTTGATGTCTAATCGCTCTAACAGTTCTCTGGACCAATACCCCAGTACCAGCCGATGGTGTAATCTCGGTAGCAGGTAATAACGTAACACCACCAAGCGTTGCTGGGGCTTCAAGGGGGCCCTCTGGACGCGCTGGAGCAAGTTGGTCAGCTCCTGGGTCGGTGGTGTTGGTCGACCTGTCAAGGTGAAGGCGACTCCCAGATATTTCCAGGTAAAGTCTGGACCAGCAGCTGTCACACTTTGTCCGGCTACCTTGAACACGGCAGCGGAATCTATCTTCGTCTTCTTCTCCTTTCCGGCGTGTACGAGAGCAACAGTAAAAGTCTTGGCAGGGTTGATGACGAGGCCCCGCGCAGCCAGGTAGGCGGCTGCTTCATGGAGGCGATGTTGGAGGCCGACAGGGGTGGATGCAACGAGGATGAGGTCGTCGGCGAAGGCCATCGCATCCACCGTCGACTCCCCCACCCTGAATCCGGTGCCATCCCCTCCCTTCCTGAGAAATCCGTCCAATACCAAATTGAAGAGTATTGGTGAGAGGGGATCGCCCTGTCGGACTCCCGTCGTTGGTTGAACTAGTCGGGTGGATGCTCCGATCCGCAGCAGCGTGGGGGCATCTCTGTATAGGTCTGTGATATACGTGACAAAATCCGGAGACAGGCCCGCCTCCGATGACGCTCTGAAGATCGCCTCCCTGGTTACCTTATCAAAGGCCTTGGTAAGGTCTGTTACGGCCAGGAACAGTGACTTGCCCTGCGACTTCGCTTCCGCGATGATGGTCCGGAGCAAGGTGATGTTTTCTGCGCAGCCGTCTGCCGGAATGAAAGCCCGCTGGCGGAAATCGAGATCTAGATGCAGGGATAGTCTCTTGGCGAGGATGCGATGGAACAGTCTCAGGAGAACCGATGTGATGGTGATTGGTCGGTAGTCCGTGGGCAGGGAGGCTTCAGCTTTCTTGGGGACAAAAGTTGTCCGAGCGTTCCTCAGGCAGGTAGGAACCCTGCCCACGACTATCAGCAGATTCATCAAGACTCGAAGCACCGTCATAGGCACCGCTCGCAGACTTCGTGCCGTGAAATTGTTAGGGCCAGGGGCTGAATTAAGTGACGGCATGTTGTTCTTGATTTCTTGGGCCGTTATCAAGTATAGCGGGTGGAAGGTCGGGGTTCTAGGAGTTGGTGCGGTCCCAGAGAGCGATGAAGGCGGACCCGTCATTATGTCTTCCCAGCTGTCTAAGAATGCCCGCTCGTCCTCGACTGCAGCTCTCGCGTAACCATCGAGGATCGAGCGGGCACAATCCGACTGGCGGCGTCGGAACAGGTTCTGGATACGGGCAAATTCGAGTCTCTTCTTCTTCCGTCGGCTTAAAGGCCGTTGTGGTCGTTGATGGTTGGTGGGAGCATCCGCACCCGGGGGTCTTCGGCTGTCGGGAACCATAAACACATCCATGATGTAGTTGTTGAGCTCAGCTCCCGCCTCGGAGCCGTCGGCAGCCTGGCGCGCTAGATCGAACAGTCGCGCAGCTTGGAAGCCTGTTGGGGCAGGGCGGCTGGCAATCTTCCGCAGTTCTGTCAAGATGACTTGGTGTCGCGTTCGGTCTTGAGCTTGCGGGTTACCTGGAGCGACTTCGGGTTCGGCTGTCTCGACGGCTCCATCGGCAGAGGAGGGTCCAGCTTGTGCAGTAGTTGGCGTAGGTTCAGGAACGTCATCTTCGGTCGGAACAGCCCCTTGTTCCTCAATTGAAAGACCTCTCTCGGTTCGGCTATGCTGCTCTTGCATGAGACCCTGGACAAGAAGGCGGTAGTCGGGCCTCTTACGATGACATTTTATGGCTTCCAGACTTCTCTCGGGGAATAGTTCCTGCAGAGCCTGATTGATGAAGCGGGGGGGTCGGGGTCCTTGCATAAGGCGGACCTCGGCTCTTGCCAGGACGTGTTGTTCTTCTGCCGCCCACCGGGGTCTTGAACGCTGGGTGTTAATTTCTTGGTGGTAAGCCACAGGGTGGGCAGATCGGCGGTGGAGGCTGACACCCCTCTTCGTGTTGAAGGCCGCACCGCAATCCGGGCAAAGGGTGGAGGGGTCAGGCCGCAGGTCGACTTGGGAGTTGGCTGGAACGGCTGCGCCAGAGGGTGTAGCAGACGCAGAAGTAGATGTCCCAGAGTCAGCGGCAGTGGGGACTAGTTGATGATGATGATGGGTCGCGTGGACCCGAAGGCCCCTCATGGTACTGAAGACTCTGCCACAAGAGCAAGTGGCGCCAGATGGGTCTCGGTGTTGTCGTACTTCTTGGACCGGTGCGGGTTGTTCCGTAGGGCGCGGGTTAGCGCTAGGAGCCGGCGCCCCACGGCGCCGGCTTCCTCTTTGACTTGTAATATGACTTGCACCTAGCGGATTTTCCGCTGACCCGGGTTGGCAGCCCAAGTCAGCAGGGGGTAGGCCAGAGCTCCGTTAGTTCCCTGCCCCGCCGAAGCGGTACCAGGGGTAACAGGTAGCACCACGAGAAGGTGGAGTTGACCATTTCCATGGGAGAGGCTGTGTATTGCGCATCACCACGGCTTGCAGCGGGCATCGTATGACCCCTAACCGCACATACGAGCCGCCAGCGCCCAATTCACTGGGTGACAGACCGCCGCAACACGGTCCCGCTAATGGCGACAGGCACGTACGGACCCTTTCTTGTCCCTCAACACCTGCCTCCTAGTCGCTGGATAACAGGGGGGAGCCACCCACCCCCGGCATTAAGACAAGAGTCGTCCCCTCCTCTTGTCTGGCTTCCAAGTTGCTGGATGACAGGGGGAAGCCACTCGCCCCCAGCCTGTGGTGAGAGGTTACCGAAAGAGAGTCATAGTCATAGAAAGCAGATTAATGTTGCTACCGCCTATTACTCGACTTTGAATGGATTGCATTTCAAAAACATGGTGCGTATGATACTTGGTCGTCCTTTGTGTTATTTAGCTACCGAAAGCAGATTAATTTTACTGCACCCTGTCAGTCGTTTTTGAATGGATTGTATTTCAAAAACATGGTGCGTATGATACTTGGTCGTCCTTTTTGTCATTTAGCTACCAAAGGAGATTATTCTTACTGCCCCCTGTCAGCCGTTTTTGAATGGATTGTATTTCAAAAACATGGTGGGTATGATACTTGGTCGTCCTTTGTGTCATTTAGCTATCGAAAGAAGATTAATTTTACTGCACCTTGTCAGTCGTTTTTGAATGGATTGTATTTCAAAAACATGGTGGGTATGATACTTGGTCGTCCTCTGTGTCATTTAGCTATTTTTTTTCAATTCTGTCTTTATTAGGGAAGACATACCCAAAAAACTATAACTAAACCCCAAAAATAACGTACAATAGGGGCGTAGAAAAGACTCTGCGTGCCTTAGGGGCCCGCAACTCCATCACCGGTGGAGAACCACCGTCGTCATACGCCCAAAGACATTATAGCATCTGACACCACCCTGTAAGCGCATAATCGTAATTAGAGAAATGTCCTTCTTGGTCAATCCCATGTCCAACAATGTGTCCGCACTAGCGCGGGCCCACACACCACGGAGGGACAACGTCACACTTGACACGATGGGATCCTGGCCCTCACCACGCACATGGTCACAGATTTCGGGACGGTCATATTTTAATACCTTGTGGCCGTGCGCAAGTTCCAGGGCTATGCCGGTGCCCACCACCTGGGCGTCTAAGACGTAGGTTTGGTCTCCTCTCTTGGCTACGAGGTCAGGTTTTAGGGCGCCTTGGGTGGTTCGGATGATGGGTTCGACGGTAGTGTCCCATCCTGTCTCCCGCAGCCTCTTCTCCACGAAGCGCACGATGTTGTCGTGCCTGCGGGTACGGGCTCCGTGGGTGCGGTGGCAGGTTTGTAGAATGTGCGAGAGGGTTTCATGTGAACGACAACCCGCCCGACATGTCCTTTCGGTGTCTAACCCCCGGCCAGATCTTGTGCGGCAGGGGAGGGCGTTGACCCGTAGCTTCGTTGCGTCGATGAACTGTCGGCCATTGAGAATCCGGGTGCCCTCCGCTATCCAGGAATGCGCGAAGGGCACAAGAGAGGCGTCAGCGAGGGCCTTTCCATCGTTAGACTGGTAGAGTCTCTTGCACCAAAACTTCTTAACTGCCGCCGTAGATCTTAGGAGGCGGCCGTCGAACGTAGAGGCTTCCTCCGCCCTACGTAGAGCAGCAGTCACACATCCGGTAGTGGTGGCCGCCCTGACGGCAGGGTGGTCTGAGTCCTTGAAGCTGCGGATCCTGGCTCTTTGTAACGTGGGCACGCTTGTCCGCAGGGAGGGGATTCGCAGTCCGCCGCCCGCCACTGGCGCGTGGAAGTAGGCCACGGGGACATCATGTGGTAGCTTAATCCAACGGCGGACGGCGGCTCTGATGTTGGCGTCAAGACGGTCCAGCAGCCCCCTTGACCAGTGACCCAGTACCAGGCGGTGATATAGCCTAGGTATCAGGTAATAACGTAGGATCAAAAGGCGTTGCTGAGGCTTCAGGGGGGCTCGCTGGACACGTTGAAGGAGATCCGCCACTTCCTGGGTGGGGGGGGGTCTTCCCATCAGTGTGAAGGTCACGCCCAGGTACTTCCAGACGAACTCCGGTCCCGCCGCCTGGAACGTAGTGTACGAGTCTATCTTGACCTTCTTGTCACGGCCTGAGTAGACCATCGCCACTGTGAAGGTCTTGGCTGGATTTATGGTGAGACCACGGGGGGTCAGATAGGCGGTCGCTTCTTGCAGACGATGTTGAAGTCCCACGGGGGAGGACGCGACGAGGATCAGATCGTCAGCGAATGCCATCGCGTCTACAGACGTCTCCCCCAAGCTGAAGCCAATGCCTTCGCCCCCTTTCCTCAGGAAACCATCCAGCACTAAATTAAATAATAGGGGCGATAGCGGGTCTCCTTGTCTGACCCCCGTTGTGGGCTGTACTAAACGGGTGGAAGATCCCACACGAAGGAGTGTCGGCGCATCCCTATACAAGTCCTCTATGTACCTGATGAAGTCTGTTGACAAGCCGGCTTCGGATGCTGCAGCTAAGATGGCATCTCGTGTCACCCTGTCGAAGGCTTTTGTAAGGTCCGTTACTGCCAAAAAGAGTGATCTTCCCTTGGTCTTCGCTTCTTCTATAACTGTCTTTAAGAGCATTACATTCTCCGCGCAGGCGTCCACAGGAATAAAGGCGTGCTGCCTGAAGTCTAGTTGTAGATGTGAAGACAATCTCCTTGCCAGGATCCGGTGATATAGCCGTAAGATGACAGAGGTGATGGTTATTGGTCGGAATTCGGTTGGAAGAGATGCATCCGGCTTCTTTGGAACGAAGGTGGTTCTAGCGTTCCTGAGGCATGTAGGGACCCTGCCGATGACCACTAGCAGGTTAAGGAGCACCCGAAGGACTGTCATGGGCACTGCGCGGAGATTTCTGGATGTAGAATTATCAGGGCCAGGTGCTGAATTCAGGGAAGGCATGTTGGCCTTTATCTCTTGCGCCGTCACGAGGTATAGGGGGTAGAAGGTGGGCCTGTTCGGTGCTGATGTGTCCCGAGAAAGAGTTGGAGGAGTAGCCGTCATAGTGTCCTGCCAAGCATCCAGGAATGCCCGCTCGTCCTCGACTGCAGCTTTCGCGTAACCATCGAGGATCGAGCGGGCACAATCTGACTGACGTCGACGAAACAGGTGTTGCGTGCGAATGTATTCGATGCGTTTCATTTTCCTGCGACTGATTGGGCGTTGCGGTCGGTGCTGCGTAGTGGTCGCCGCTCGGGGTCTCGATGAGTTCGGCTCAGGAACGTTGAACACGTCCACAATGTAGTTGTTCAGTTCCGCAAAAATGTCCCCACCCGCAGCCGCCTGGCGGGCCAGGTCGAAGAGGCGGGCCGCCTGGAAACTGTCTGGTGGTCGTATGTTCGCCATCTTCTCCAGTTCGGCGAGCACAACTTGTCGTCTGGACGGTACAGAAGCATGGGCCTCCTCCGGCGGTGGCACAGGAGAAGGTTCAGGAGACTCAGTTGCAGTAGCGGCGGCCTGTACGTTCATAAGGGGAGACTCCACCTGTGGACTGGGGTCTTCCGCCGCTGGAACCTCTATCAGGAGATCCTGCACCAGTCGCCGGTAGGTAGCACTCTTTCTGTGACATTTTATAGATTCCAATGTCCGGTCCGAGAAAAGCTCGTGCATGGCTTCTCTTTCTCAAACTCGTTCTCTTTCTCAAACTTCCACTTTGGACAAGACCTAGAGTATGAAGGGTGGTCACCTGCGCAGTTGACGCAGTGATCCGGCCCTCTGCACTCCTTAGAGTTGTGGTCCTGCTTGCTGCAGCGGGCACAGCATGCAGAACCTCTGCAAGTATCGGAAGGATGGCCAAAGTGGTTACACTTAAAGCATCTGAGTGGATTACGGATATATGGCCGCACCTCTGCAGTCAGATACCCTACCTTGAGCCTTTCTGGTAAAGTCGGGCAGTCAAATGTGAGGATTGTGTTGCGTGTCGTTATGTACTAATTGTTCTTCCTGATTGTGATTTTTCTTACGTCGATCACCTTTTGGCTTTTCAGATTTTCAAGAATCTCTTCTGACGGAACATCAATGAGTTCAGCTAACGATACAACACCCCGGGAGGTATTCAGAGTCCTATGCCAGGTTGATGATATTTTGATTCCGAGCATCTGCTGTGTGTTCAGAATTCGCTCACAGTCGGCTTCCGAGGTACATTTAAGCAATAAGTCACCTGATCTGAGTGTTCCATTTTTCCAAGTGGAGTGTTCAGTTCATTATCAGTGCTTGCACTGCTAATGACAATGTATTTTGCTTGAAAGGCGTCGAACGCCTGTTTGAAGACTTCGGTCCGCGGGCGCTTGCGGCCCGCGATCGAGGAGGGAATAGAATTTTTAACCATATGAGGTTTAAGAAAATGAATGTTCCCTTTGGTCACCCACACTTCACATTCATACACGTGGGATGGTCCCGGAGTTTTAAGGAAAACCAAGGCCGGGGCTTGACCAAGACCCCGACCGCCACCGTTCAAGGTTTCTGACCCTTCACCTTGCATCCCCTCGGCACGGTACGGTTAACACCTTGGGACTGGGGGCTGGGGTCCGTGGTGGCGCCACTCACCAAACACCAGCCGAAGCCGGTGCCCCCTGCGGGGAGTACTTTTCTGATGGCGAAATAGCCCGAATCGACGACATTCGTGATCTCGGTGTTGTCTTTGATGCGAAGCTTCAATTTCATGAGCATGTGAGAGCAATTCGTTCTGCTGCTCTGCGTATGCTTGGTTTGCTCACCTACAGCTGTAAAATGTTTTCTTGTCACACGGTATTTCTTACTCTCTACAAAGCTTGCGTCCTTCCCCGACTTGAATATACGTCAGTGGTATGGAATGCTTTATGGTCCACCGATATCAAACGTCTTGAAGCTGTGCAAAAGAGGGCACTTCATATTATTCATTCGCGTTTCTTGCGGAATGTCCACGCATTTTTATCGTATGACTATGACAAGCTTTCAAATTACCTGCACTTGCTTCCTCTTGTTAACCGCCGCCACATTCATGACATGGTGTTTCTTTATAAATGTGTGCACTCAATATTTGATTCCCGTTTTCTGTTAGGCCACCTAAATTTTTGTCTCCCGCGTGCTACTCTGCGGAACCCCCCCAACGTTCTATGTCAACCACTGCTGTCCTAATGACCCTCTTACACCGATGCCAAATCTTGTTTAACTCGCTCCCTTCATCTCTTCATATTTTTTCAGCATCATGTACATCATTTAGGTGTCATATCTCTTCTCATTTTTCGGAGATTTCTTTTCTTTGACTTTTTCAGATAATTTCCGTTTTGGAGTTGGAGTTGGACGGATTAAAAATTTCTCTTTTGTTGCAGTGCCATTGCATGTGTTTCTCATGTTGAATTTCAATGGCAGAGTCGGAGCAAGTGGCAGGCTCCGCAGTGGAGCGGCTTGATCTGGCCTAGAGCAAGTGATCCGAATCTCTGACTGGAACACATGCGCCCACCTTGGAATTTAGCCCTGGGTAATCTCCCTTGGTGGATGGCGGCCAGAGACGGCGGAATAAGAGGAAGAAGAAGGTGCTCATGTTCCATTATAACGCCATGTTTTGCAACATCAAGGTCCTCCTGATCACCTTTGGTTGCCCTGGTAATGTCGGAATTAATTCTTTCTTCATGAAAAAAAATCGCCAACGTACGACGCGAAATACTAATCACGGCGAAGACGCGTTGCGAAGCGGCCATGTCGGCGAAGCAGAGACTGGGAATACGAAGCACGAGCGACAAGTGACACGTCACGTAGAGTTCCGGTTGAATCTGCCTATTTTGGCGGAGCAGTCTTGGTTGCTCCCTGGAGCGACCTTGGCTCGAATGCCGCTCCGAAGCTGCCATTGGAATACTCCAGAACTGTTCCCAATCTGCCAACCGAACAGACTTGCTCTCGGCGGAGCAATAAAACTTGCTCCGGAGGCGCTCCGAATCTGCCTTTGGAATTCAACATCACATTACAATGTGCGTGTGCTCGTTTCTCGCTTTCATTTCAAGTCATGTATTTTTTTTTCTTTTCTTCATGTACAGTCTCTTTTGTTTTTGTGTGTGTGACCGCGTAGATCGTGTCTTGTTGTTAGTGCATATTGTATTACTGTATTTGTATGTATATTATGTCTATTTGTAGTTCATTGTATTGTATTTGTATGCGCCAACATTATGGTCGTCACGACCGTTCTTGGGGACCAATAGAACATTATTATTATTATTATTATTAGATACCGAAAGCAGATTAATTTTACTGCACCCTGTCAGTCGTTTTTGAATGGATTGTATTTCAAAAACATGGTGGGTATGATACTTGGTCGTCCTCTGTGTCATTTAACTACCGAAAGCAGATTATTCTTACTGCCGCCTGTCAGTCGCTTTTGAATGGATTGTATGTCAAAAACATTGTAGCTATGATACTTGGTCGTCCTTTGTGTCATTTAGCTACCGAAAGCAGATTAATCTTACTGACGCCTGTCAGTCGTCTTTGAATGGATTGTACTTGAGAAACATGGTGGGTATCTTACTTGGTCGTCCTTTGTGTCATTTAGCTACCGAAAGCAGATGATTCTTACTGCTGCCTGTCAGTCGTTTTTGAATGGATTGTATTTCAAAAACATGGTGCGTATCATACTTGGTCGTCCTTTGTGTTATTTAGATACCGAAAGCAGATTACTCTTACTGCCGCCTATTACTCGACTTTGAATGGATTGTATTTCAAAAACATGGTGGGTATCATAGTTGGTCGTCCTTTGTGTCATTTAACTACCGAAAGCAGATGATTCTTACTGCCCCTGTCAGTCGTTTTTGAATGGATTGTATTTCAAAAACATGGTGCGTATCATACTTGGTCGTCCTTTGTGTTATTTAGATACCGAAAGCAGATTAATCTTACTGCCGCCTATTACTCGACTTTGAATGGATTGTATTTCAAAAACATGGTGGGTATGATACTTGGTCGTCCTTTGTGTCATTTAGCTACCGGAAGCAGATTATTCTTACTTCCCCCTGTCAGTCGTTTTTGCATGGATTGTATTTCAAAAACATGGTGGATATGATACTTGGTCGTCCTTTGTTTCATTTAGCTACCGAAATCAGATTAATCTTACTGCGGCCTATTACTTGACTATGAATTTGATTGTATTTCAAAAACATAGTGCGTATGATACTTGGTCGTGCTTTGTGTCATTTAGATACCGAAAGCAGATGAATCTTACTGCCGCCCATTACTCGACTTTGAATAGATTGTATTTCAAAAACATGGTGGGTATGATACTTGGTCGTCCTTTGTGTCATTTAGCTACCGAAAGCAGATTAATCTTACTGACGCCTGTCAGTCGTCTTTGAATGGATTGTACTCTAGAAACATGGTGGGTATGTTACTTGGTCGTCCTTTGTGTCATTTAGCTACCGACAGCAGATTATTCTTACTGCCCCCTGTCAGTCGTTTTTGAATGGATTGTATTTCAAAAACATGGTGGGTATGATACTTGGTCGTCCTTTGTGTCATTTAGCTACCGAAAACAGATTATTCTTACTGCCGCCTGTCAGTCGTTTTTGAATGGATTGTATGTCAAAAACATTGTGGGTATGATACTTGGTCGTCCTTTGTGTCATTTAGCTACCGAAAGCAGATTATTCTTACTGCTGCCTGTCAGTCGTTTTTGAATGGATTGTACTTGCGAAACATGGTGGGTATGATACTTGGTCGTGCTTTGTGTCATTTAGCTACCGAAAACAGATTATTCTTACTGCCGCCTGTCAGTCGTTTTTGAATGGATTGTATGTCAAAAACATTGTGGGTATGATACTTGGTCGTCCTTTGTGTCATTTAGCTACCGACAGCAGATTATTCTTACTGCCCCCTGTCAGTCGTTTTTGAATGGATTGTATTTCAAAAACATGGTGGGTATGATACTTGGTCGTGCTTTGTGTAATTTAGCTACCGAAAACAGATTATTCTTACTGCCGCCTGTCAGTCGTTTTTGAATGGATTGTATGTCAAAAACATTGTGGGTATGATACTTGGTCGTCCTTTGTGTCATTTAGCTACCGAAAGCAGATTATTCTTACTGCCGTCTGTCAGTCGCTTTTCAATGGATTGTATGTCAAAAACATTGTAGGTATGATACTTGGTCGTCCTTTGTGTCATTTAGCTACCGAAAACAAATTATTCTTACTGCCGCCTGTCAGTCGTTTTTGAATGGATTGTATGTCAAAAACATTGTGGGTATGATACTTGGTCGTCCTTTGTGTCATTTAGCTACCGAAAGCAGATTAATCTTACTGACGCCTGTCAGTCGTCTTTGAATGGATTGTACTTGAGAAACATGGTGGGTATGTTACTTGGTCGTCCTTTGTGTCATTTAGCTACCGACAGCAGATTATTCTTACTTCCCCCTGTCAGTCGTTTTTGCATGGATTGTATTTCAAAAACATGGTGGGTATGATACTTGGTCGTCCTTTGTTTCATTTAGCTACCGAAAGCAGATTAATCTTACTGACGCCTGTCAGTCGTCTTTGAATGGATTGTACTTGAGAAACATGGTGGGTATGTTACTTGGTCGTCCTTTGTGTCATTTAGCTACCGACAGCAGATTATTCTTACTTCCCCCTGTCAGTCGTTTTTGCATGGATTGTATTTCAAAAACATGGTGGGTATGATACTTGGTCGTCCTTTGTTTCATTTAGCTACCGAAAGCAGATTAATCTTACTGCGGCCTATTACTTGACTATGAATTTGATTGTATTTCAAAAGCATAGTGCGTATGATACTTGGTCGTCCTTTGTGTCATTTAGATACCGAAAGCAGATGAATCTTACTGCCGCCTGTCAGTCGTTTTTGAATGGATTGTATGTCAAAAACATTGTGGGTATGACACTTGGTCGTCCTTTGTGTCATTTAGCTACCGAAAGCAGGTTATTCTTACTGCCGCCTGTCAGTCGCTTTTGAATGGATTGTATGTCAAAAACATTGTAGGTATGATACTTGGTCGTCCTTTGTGTCATTTAGCTACCGAAAGCAGATTAATCTTACTGACGCCTGTCAGTCGTCTTTGAATGGATTGTACTTGAGAAACATGGTGGGTATGTTACTTGGTCGTCCTTTGTGTCATTTAGCTACCGACAGCAGATTATTCTTACTTCCCCCTGTCAGTCGTTTTTGCATGGATTGTATTTCAAAAACATGGTGGGTATGATACTTGGTCGTCCTTTGTTTCATTTAGCTACCGAAAGCAGATTAATCTTACTGCGGCCTATTACTTGACTATGAATTTGATTGTATTTCAAAAGCATAGTGCGTATGATACTTGGTCGTCCTTTGTGTCATTTAGATACCGAAAGCAGATGAATCTTACTGCCGCCTGTCAGTCGTTTTTGAATGGATTGTATGTCAAAAACATTGTGGGTATGACACTTGGTCGTCCTTTGTGTCATTTAGCTACCGAAAGCAGGTTATTCTTACTGCCGCCTGTCAGTCGCTTTTGAATGGATTGTATGTCAAAAACATTGTAGGTATGATACTTGGTCGTCCTTTGTGTCATTTAGCTACCGAAAGCAGATTAATCTTACTGACGCCTGTCAGTCGTCTTTGAATGGATTGTATTTCAAAAACATGGTGGGTATGATACTTGGTCGTCCTTTGTGTTATTTAGATACCGAAAACAAATTATACTTACTGCCGCCTGTCAGTCGTTTTTGAATGGATTGTATGTCAAACACATTGTGGGTATGATACTTGGTCGTCCTTTGTGTCATTTAGCTAGCGAAAGCAGATTAATCTTACTGCCGCCTATTACTCGACTTTGAATGGATTGTATTTCAAAAACATGGTGGGTATCATACTTGGTCGCCCTTTGTGTCATTTAGCTACCGAAAGCAGATGATTCTCACTGCCGCCTGTCAGCCGTTTTTGAATGGATTGTATTTCAAAAACATGCTGCGTATCATACTTGGTCGTCCTTTGTGTTATTTAGATACCGAAAGCAGATTAATCTTACTGCCGCCTATTACTCGACTTTGAATGGATTGTATTTCCAAAAACATGGCGGGTATGATACTTGGTCGTGCTTTGTGTCATTTAGCTACCGAAAGCAGATTATTCTTACTGCTGCCTGTCAGTCGTTTTTGAATGGATTGTATTTCAAAAACATGGTGGGTGTGATACTCAGTCGTCCTTTGTGTCATTTAAGTACCGAAAGCAGATTATTCTTACTGCCCTCTGTCAGTCGTTTTTGAATGGATTCTATTTCAAAAACATGGTGGGTATGATACTTGGTCGTCCTTTGTGTCATTTAGTTACCGAAAGCAGATTATTCTTACTTCCCCCTGTCAGACGTTTTTGCATGGATTGTATTTCAAAAACATGGTGGGTATGATACTTGGTCGTCCTCTGTGTCATTTAGCTACCGAAAGCAGATTATTCTTACTGCCGCCTGTCAGTCGTTTTTGAATGGATTGTATTTCAAAAACATGGTGCGTATGATACTTGGTCGTCCTTTGTGTTATTTAGATACCGAAAGCAGATTAATCTTACTGCCGCCTATTACTCGACTTTGAATGGGTTGTATTTCAAAAACATGGCGGGTATGATACTTGGTCGCCCTTTCTGTCATTTAGCTACCGAAAGCAGAGGATTCTTACTGCCGCCTGTCAGTCGTTTTTGAATAGATTGTATTTCGAAAACATGCTGGGTATGATACTTGGTCGTCCTTCATGTCATTTAGCTACCGACAGCAGATGATTCCTACTGCTGCAGTCAGTCGTTTTTGAATGGATTGTATTTCAAAAACATGGTGGGTATGACACTTGGTCGTCCTTTGTGTCATTTAGCTATGAGTTCTTTTATTGTACCTGAGAGGGCAGGCAGCACCCAAAAACTGAATACCAAACCTGCGCAACAGCGCTAACAAATAAGGCAGGGCCTAGACCAAAAGGTGGCCCGCCAACAAGACCTGCGCCGAGGCGCTCACAACTAACGGCGTGACCAAAGACCTTAAAGGTGACCACCAGCAACGTATTATGTAGCGCGGTTAAAAATCCGCCAAATCCGCGAAGAACCTTCCAAAGCCCGCACCGCCGTGGTCCTCAAGTCCGATTTGGAGAGCCCAAGGGAGAGAAGATCTCTCGCAGAGCGTCGCTCCCAGACGCCTCTGTAGTTTAACGTGATGGACGACACCAGGGGTGGATGCAGGCGATCTTCTCGGGCGAAGTCGACGATCTCTGGGACCGCGTAATAGTCAATCTTGTCCTGGTGGGCCATGGCCAGGGAACGACCACCCACGACCTGGACGTCCAATATAGCCGACTCAGTGTCTCGCCGGCACACGATGTCTGGTTTACGTACTCCCAACGGTGTACGCACCACTGGCTCCCTGAGTACTGTCCAGCCCGCCTGGTTGAGGCGGCCACACACATAACCAAGAATGTTGTCGTGACGCTGGACTCTGGCACCATGCGTCCGATGGCACCTCTGGAGGACATGGCTGAGCGACTCCTTGACGGGGATCCTAGTGCTGGGGACCAGGCATCCGGCTCTGCATGATCTAGGAGTCGCCACCCCTCTTGATGTCCTGGAGCGGGTCGGCAGGGCATTGATGCGGAGCCGAATAGCATCAACGTAAGCCGCGCCACGCAGCATCCTGGATCCATCAGAGACCCACGAGTGGGCGGCGGGCACCCGGTTTGCCATACTCAAGTCCCTGCCATCCACGAACCGGTAGAGGGAGGAGGCCCAGAAACCTCTAGCAGCACTAGCAGAATCCAGGAGAAGGCCTTCCTTGGTAAGGGCCTGTTCCGCCATGGAGACATCGCGTATGGCGCTCCCAGTAGCTGCAGCCTCCCGGAAGGCTGTGATGGGGGAATCCCGCAGGCGACGGAGCCGGACCAGCTTCAGTCGTGGCGCAGTGAGCTCCAGAGATGGCACACCCAATCCACCATCCGCAACACTAGCGTGCAGGTAAGCAACGGGAACATCGTGCGGGAGCCTGAGCCAGGCACGCACAGCTGCACGAATCCGGAGGTCGAGGCGTCGCAGAAGGCCCACCGAGAGTCGACCAAAGGTGAGGCGATGGTAGTACCTCGGAAGAACATAAGTCTTAAGAAGGCAGAGACGCTGCTGAGGCTTCAGCGGCGCCGCCCTCAATCTCTGGAGATGGTCTTGGAGATCAGGCACAGACGCAGCCACAAAGCCATCCGTGCTGAACGGGACACCCAGGTAACGCCAGGAGTCCAAAACCTCTGCCACCGGGACAACCGCCGGGCCCAGGTGGAACTCAGTAGCAGCCACCTTCGACTTCTTCTGTCTACCCGAAGGGATCAGGGACAGGGTTTGGCATTTCGGGATGCCAAAATGAAGGCCTCGCTGGTCGAAGAAGGTTGCGGCCTTATCCAGTAGCAGCTGCAGACCCTGGGGGGTAGATGACGCCAAAACAAGGTCATCAGCAAAGGCCAGACAATTCACCCTAGCCTCGCCCGGTTGGTAGCCGATAGACTCGGGGAGCTCCGAGATGAATTCGTCCATGACAGCGTTGAATAGGAGGGGCGACAGGGGATCGCCCTGCCGCACCCCTCTAGATGGCGTGACGGAGGTAGAAACACTTCCCGATGTCAAGGACACACTGGGTCCGCTGTAGAGGGTGACGAGGTAGTCCCTCAGCTCCTGGGGAAGGCCAATCCGGGCAGCCGAACGGAGAATTGCCTCAGTAGTGACCATGTCAAAGGCCTTGCGGAGGTCTAAAGTAGCCAGGAACAGCGGCCGGAGTTGTCGACGTGCGTGAGTTATGAGCGCGTTGAGCAGAACAAGGTTGTCCGCGCATCCATCGGCAGGGATAAAGGCTCTCTGCCTGTCATCAAGGTCCACCGCCGTGGAGGCCCTCTTCGCCAGGATCCTATGCAGAAGCCTGAGCCAAACAGAGGCCACGGCGATGGGTCTGTACTCCGCAGGTGATCGAGGGACCTCCGCCTTAGGTATGAAGGCCACTCTGGACGACAGGAACAGCGCTGGCGGTGAACCCAGAAGGAGAACCAGATTACATATCGCAGCCACCAGCACCGGAGGCAATCTTCGAAGTTCCGCCGCACTCAAGCCATCTGGACCGGGAGCCCCACCTACAGCAGGACAACATGCAGCAACAGTTTCGGGAGTAATAGGGTCCCATATGCCAGGTAGGGGGGTCCGACACTTGGGGGGGGGGGGTCCAGACGCACCGCTTCTGTAGGGGAAGAGAACACTGAAACCCAGTAGGCAATAAAGTTCACGTCATCCCTGGCCACATTAGCGGGGGGGCCATCAATCACTCGGTGAGCACAAGCACGTCTGTTCTTGTGGTATAGCCTCTGCATAAAAGCATAGTCCCGTCGGCGTTGCTTCCTCCTACTCACAGGCACAGGGGGCAAGGTCGACACATGCCGCGGTTCAGGTCTAGGTCTCGGGGGAAAGTTCGCAGTAAAGAAATTGTGCAAGTCCGATACGGAGACGTCATCCATTAGGGCGAGACCAATAAGCCCTCGGACCTGCGGGGTCAGGGCATGCCGGTCTGGCAGCTTCCGTGCGAGGTCACCCAGAATGTCTTTAAAGTTCTCGGTCGGTGACCTCATCGGACAGGAACCTAGGGGAACACCAGAGCGAGTCTGACAGTCATTTACTACCGTCTGAGGATGCAGAACTGAGGTGAGGGAGATGGGAGTAAACACAGCGCCCAGGGGGGAAGATAATCCAGCAGCGTCCACCTCAGGTGTAGCCACAGCAGGCCACGACGGGGAGGGAGACACTTCCTCACCAACTTCGTCGCTGGGGGACAGGAGCAGTTCCGAAGACCCAGAGCCAGGAACAGGAAGACCAGGCGGACCCGCAGCTGCTAAATCCCGGGAGCGTCTCGCACGGAGCTCGTCTAGAAGAGATTTATGGGCCCAGCCTCTACGGCGGCACTTGATGGCCTCCCGAGAGCGGGTTCCGCCCAGGGCCTGCAGCTCGTCCATGATGGCTTGGTTAATGCCAGCTGGTGGCACCCCCTCCTGCAGCAGGTCCAACTCTAGCTCAGCCAGAAGACGGGATTCCTCCGGGGACCAGCGGGCCTTCTTCCTCTCAACTTGTATTGCAGCGTTTGCCTCCACGGGGTGAGCGCGCCGGACGTGTTGGCCAACCCCAGCTGGTTAGCAGGATTAGATGGAAAGCAGATTAATCTTACTGCCGCCTATTACTCGACTTTGAATGGATTGTATTTCAAAAACATGGTGGGTATCATACTTCGTCGCCCTTTGTGTCATTTAGCTACCGAAAGCAGAGGATTCTCACTGCCGCCTGTCAGTCGTTTTTGAATGGATTGTATTTCAAAAACATGGTGCGTATCATACTTGGTCGTCCTTTGTGTTATTTAGATACCGAAAGCAGATTAATCTTACTGGCGCCTATTACTGGACTTTGAATGGATTGTATCTCCAAAACATGGTGGGTATGATACTTGGTCGTGCCTTGTGTCATTTAGCTACCGAAAGCAGATTATTCTTGCTGCTGCCTGTCAGTCGTTTTTGAATGGATTGTATTTCAAAAACATGGAGGGTATGATACTCAGTCGTCCTTTGTGTCATTTAAGTTCCGAAAGCAGATTAATCTTACTGCCGCCTGTCAATCGTTTTTGAATGGTTTGTATTTCAAAAACATGGTGGGTATGATACTTGGTCGTCCTTTGTGTCATTTAGCTACCGAAAGCAGATTATTCTTACTTCCCCCTGTCAGTCGTTTTTGCATGGATTGTATTTCAAAAACATGGTGGGTATGATACTTGGTCGTCCTTTGTTTCATTTAGCTACCGAAAGCAGATTAATCTTACTGCGGCCTATTACTTGACTATGAATTTGTTTGTATTTCAAAAACATAGTGCGTATGATACTTGGTCGTCCTTTGTGTCACTTAGATACCGAAAGCAGATGAATCTTACTGCCGCCCATTACTCGACTTTCAATAGATTGTATTTCAAAAATATGGTGGGTATGATACTTGGTCGTCCTTTGTGTCATTTAGCTACCGAAAGCAGATTATTCTTACTGCCGCCTGTCAGTCGTCTTTGAATGGATTGTACTTGAGAAACATGGTGGGTATGTTACTTGGTCGTCCTTTGTGTCATTTAGCTACCGACAGCAGATTATTCTTACTGCCCCCTGTCAGTCGTTTTTGAATGGATTGTATTTCAAAAACATGGTGGGTATGATACTTGGTCGTGCTTTGTGTCATTTAGCTACCGAAAACAGATTATTCTTACTGCCGCCTGTCAGTCGTTTGTGAATGGATTGTATGTCAAAAACATTGTGGGTATGATACTTCGTCGTCCTTTGTGTCATTTAGCTACCGAAAGCAGATAATTCTTACTGCTGCCTGTCAGTCGTTTTTGAATGTATTGTATTTCTAAAACATGGTGCGTATCATACTTGGTCGTCCTTTGTGTTATTTAGATACCGAAAGCAGATTAATCTTACTGCCGCCTATTACTCGACTTTGAATGGATTGTATTTCAAAAACATGGTGGGCATCATACTTGGTCGACCTTTGTGTCATTTAACTACCGAAAGCAGATGATTCTTACTGCCCCTGTCAGTCGTTTTTGAATAGATTGTATTTGAAAAACATGGTGGGTATGATACTTGGTCGTCCTTTGTGTCATTTAGCTACCGAAAGCAGATTATTCTTACTGCCCCCTGTCAGTCGTTTTTGAATGGATTGTATTTCAAAAACATGGTGGGTATGATACTTGGTCGTCCTTTGTGTCATTTAGTTACCGAAAGCAGATTAATCTTCCTGCCGCCTGTCAGTCGTTTTTGAATTGATTGTGTTTCAAAAACATGGTGGGTATGATACTTGGTCGTCCTTTGTGTCATTTAACTACCGAAAGCATGTGATTTTTACTGCCCTCTGTCAGTCGTTTTTAAATGGATTCTATTTCGAAAACATGGTGGGTATGATACTTGGTCGTCCTTTGTGTGATTTAGTTACCGAAAGCAGATTAATCTTACTGCCGCCTGTCAATCGTTTTTGAATGGTTTGTATTTCAAAAACATGGTGGGTATGATACTTGGTCGTCCTTTGTGTCATTTAGCTACCGAAAGCAGATTATTCTTACTGCCGCCTGTCAGTCGTCTTTGAATGGATTGAACTTGAGAAACATGGTGGGTATGTTACTTGGTCGTCCTTTGTGTCATTTAGCTACCGAAAGCAGATTATTCTTACTGCCGCCTGTCAGTCGTTTTTGAATGGATTGTATTTCAAAAACATGGTGGGTATGATACTTGGTCGTGCTTTGTGTCATTTAGCTACCGAAAGCAGATTATTCTTACTGCCGCCTGTCAGTCGTTTTTGAATGGATTGTATTTCAAAAACATGGTGGGTATGATACTTGGTCGTGCTTTGTGTCATTTAGCTACCGAAAGCAGATTATTCTTACTGCCGCCTGTCAGTCGTTTTTGAATGGATTGTATTTCAAAAACATGGTGGGTATGATACTTGGTCGTCCTTTGTGTGATTTAGTTACCGAAAGCAGATTAATCTTACTGCCGCCTGTCAATCGTTTTTGAATGGTTTGTATTTCAAAAACATGGTGGGTATGATACTTGGTCGTCCTTTGTGTCATTTAGCTACCGAAAGCAGATTATTCTTACTGCCGCCTGTCAGTCGTCTTTGAATGGATTGAACTTGAGAAACATGGTGGGTATGTTACTTGGTCGTCCTTTGTGTCATTTAGCTACCGAAAGCAGATTATTCTTACTGCCGCCTGTCAGTCGTTTTTGAATGGATTGTATTTCAAAAACATGGTGGGTATGATACTTGGTCGTGCTTTGTGTCATTTAGCTACCGAAAGCAGATTATTCTTACTGCCGCCTGTCAGTCGTTTTTGAATGGATTGTATTTCAAAAACATGGTGGGTATGATACTTGGTCGTGCTTTGTGTCATTTAGCTACCGAAAGCAGATTATTCTTACTGCCGCCTGTCAGTCGTTTTTGAATGGATTGTATTTCAAAAACATGGTGGGTATGATACTTGGTCGTCCTTTGTGTGATTTAGTTACCGAAAGCAGATTAATCTTACTGCCGCCTGTCAATCGTTTTTGAATGGTTTGTATTTCAAAAACATGGTGGGTATGATACTTGGTCGTCCTTTGTGTCATTTAGCTACCGAAAGCAGATTATTCTTACTGCCGCCTGTCAGTCGTCTTTGAATGGATTGAACTTGAGAAACATGGTGGGTATGTTACTTGGTCGTCCTTTGTGTCATTTAGCTACCGAAAGCAGATTATTCTTACTGCCGCCTGTCAGTCGTTTTTGAATGGATTGTATTTCAAAAACATGGTGGGTATGATACTTGGTCGTGCTTTGTGTCATTTAGCTACCGAAAGCAGATTATTCTTACTGCCGCCTGTCAGTCGTTTTTGAATGGATTGTATTTCAAAAACATGGTGGGTATGATACTTGGTCGTGCTTTGTGTCATTTAGCTACCGAAAGCAGATTATTCTTACTGCCGCCTGTCAGTCGTTTTTGAATGGATTGTATTTCAAAAACATGGTGGGTATGATACTTGGTCGTGCTTTGTGTCATTTAGCTACCGAAAGCAGATTATTCTTACTGCCGCCTGTCAGTCGTTTTTGAATGGATTGTATTTCAAAAACATGGTGGGTATGATACTTGGTCGTGCTTTGTGTCATTTAGCTACCGAAAGCAGATTATTCTTACTGCCGCCTGTCAGTCGTTTTTGAATGGATTGTATGTCAAAAACATTGTAGGTATGATACTTGGTCGGCCTTTGTGTCATTTAGCTACCGAAAGCAGATTATTCTTACTGCCGCCTGTCAGTCGTTTTTGAATGGATTGTATGTCAAAAACATTGTAGGTATGATACTTGGTCGTCCTTTGTGTCATTTAGCTACCGAAAGCAGATTATTCTTACTGCCGCCTGTCAGTCGCTTTTGAAAGGATTGTATGTCAAAAACATTGTAGGTATGATACTTGGTCGTCCTTTGTGTCATTTAGCTACCGAAAGCAGATTATTCTTACTGCCGCCTGTCAGTCGCTTTTGAAAGGATTGTATGTCAAAAACATTGTAGGTATGATACTTGGTCGTCCTTTGTGTCATTTAGCTACCGAAAGCAGATTATTCTTACTGCCGCCTGTCAGTCGTTTTTGAATGGATTGTATGTCAAAAACATTGTAGGTATGATACTTGGTCGTCCTTTGTGTCATTTAGCTACCGAAAGCAGATTATTCTTACTGCCGCCTGTCAGTCGTTTTTGAATGGATTGTATGTCAAAAACATTGTAGGTATGATACTTGGTCGTCCTTTGTGTCATTTAGCTACCGAAAGCAGATTATTCTTACTGCGGCCTGTCAGTCGCTTTTGAAAGGATTGTATGTCAAAAACATTGTAGGTATGATACTTGGTCGTCCTTTGTGTCATTTAGCTACCGAAAGCAGATTATTCTTACTGCCGCCTGTCAGTCGTTTTTGAATGGATTGTATGTCAAAAACATTGTAGGTATGATACTTGGTCGTCCTTTGTGTCATTTAGCTACCGAAAGCAGATTATTCTTACTGCGGCCTGTCAGTCGCTTTTGAAAGGATTGTATGTCAAAAACATTGTAGGTATGATACTTGGTCGTCCTTTGTGTCATTTAGCTACCGAAAGCAGATTATTCTTACTGCCGCCTGTCAGTCGCTTTTGAAAGGATTGTATGTCAAAAACATTGTAGGTATGATACTTGGTCGTCCTTTGTGTCATTTAGCTACCGAAAGCAGATTATTCTTACTGCCGCCTGTCAGTCGCTTTTGAAAGGATTGTATGTCAAAAACATTGTAGGTATGATACTTGGTCGTCCTTTGTGTCATTTAGCTACCGAAAGCAGATTATTCTTACTGCCGCCTGTCAGTCGCTTTTGAAAGGATTGTATGTCAAAAACATTGTAGGTATGATACTTGGTCGTCCTTTGTGTCATTTAGCTACCGAAAGCAGATTATTCTTACTGCCGCCTGTCAGTCGCTTTTGAAAGGATTGTATGTCAAAAACATTGTAGGTATGATACTTGGTCGTCCTTTGTGTCATTTAGCTACCGAAAGCAGATTATTCTTACTGCCGCCTGTCAGTCGTTTTTGAATGGATTGTATGTCAAAAACATTGTAGGTATGATACTTGGTCGTCCTTTGTGTCATTTAGCTACCGAAAGCAGATTATTCTTACTGCGGCCTGTCAGTCGCTTTTGAAAGGATTGTATGTCAAAAACATTGTAGGTATGATACTTGGTCGTCCTTTGTGTCATTTAGCTACCGAAAGCAGATTATTCTTACTGCGGCCTGTCAGTCGCTTTTGAAAGGATTGTATGTCAAAAACATTGTAGGTATGATACTTGGTCGCCCTTTGTGTCATTTAGCAGCCGAAAGCAGATTATTCTTACTGCGGCCTGTCAGTCGCTTTTGAAAGGATTGTATGTCAAAAACATTGTAGGTATGATACTTGGTCGCCCTTTGTGTCATTTAGCTAACGAAAGCAGATTATTCTTACTGCCGCCTGTCAGTCGTTTTTGAAAGGATTGTATGTCAAAAACATTGTAGGTATGATACTTGGCCGCCCTTTGTGTCATTTAGCTACCGAAAGCAGATTATTCTTACTGCCGCCTGTCAGTCGTTTTTGAAAGGATTGTATGTCAAAAACATTGTAGGTATGATACTTGGTCGTCCTTTGTGTCATTTAGCTACCGAAAGCAGATTATTCTTACTGCCGCCTGTCAGTCGTTTTTGAATGGATTGTATGTCAAAAACATTGTAGGTATGATACTTGGTCGTCCTTTGTGTCATTTAGCTACCGAAAGCAGATTCTTCTTACTGCCGCCTGTCAGTCGTTTTTGAATGGATTGTATGTCAAAAACATTGTAGGTATGATACTTGGTCGTCCTTTGTGTCATTTAGCTACCGAAAGCAGATTATTCTTACTGCGGCCTGTCAGTCGCTTTTGAAAGGATTGTATGTCAAAAACATTGTAGGTATGATACTTGGTCGTCCTTTGTGTCATTTAGCTACCGAAAGCAGATTATTCTTACTGCCGCCTGTCAGTCGCTTTTGAAAGGATTGTATGTCAAAAACATTGTAGGTATGATACTTGGTCGTCCTTTGTGTCATTTAGCTACCGAAAGCAGATTATTCTTACTGCCGCCTGTCAGTCGCTTTTGAAAGGATTGTATGTCAAAAACATTGTAGGTATGATACTTGGTCGTCCTTTGTGTCATTTAGCTACCGAAAGCAGATTATTCTTACTGCCGCCTGTCAGTCGCTTTTGAAAGGATTGTATGTCAAAAACATTGTAGGTATGATACTTGGTCGTCCTTTGTGTCATTTAGCTACCGAAAGCAGATTATTCTTACTGCCGCCTGTCAGTCGCTTTTGAAAGGATTGTATGTCAAAAACATTGTAGGTATGATACTTGGTCGTCCTTTGTGTCATTTAGCTACCGAAAGCAGATTATTCTTACTGCCGCCTGTCAGTCGTTTTTGAATGGATTGTATGTCAAAAACATTGTAGGTATGATACTTGGTCGTCCTTTGTGTCATTTAGCTACCGAAAGCAGATTATTCTTACTGCGGCCTGTCAGTCGCTTTTGAAAGGATTGTATGTCAAAAACATTGTAGGTATGATACTTGGTCGTCCTTTGTGTCATTTAGCTACCGAAAGCAGATTATTCTTACTGCGGCCTGTCAGTCGCTTTTGAAAGGATTGTATGTCAAAAACATTGTAGGTATGATACTTGGTCGCCCTTTGTGTCATTTAGCAGCCGAAAGCAGATTATTCTTACTGCGGCCTGTCAGTCGCTTTTGAAAGGATTGTATGTCAAAAACATTGTAGGTATGATACTTGGTCGCCCTTTGTGTCATTTAGCTAACGAAAGCAGATTATTCTTACTGCCGCCTGTCAGTCGTTTTTGAAAGGATTGTATGTCAAAAACATTGTAGGTATGATACTTGGTCGCCCTTTGTGTCATTTAGCTACCGAAAGCAGATTATTCTTACTGCCGCCTGTCAGTCGTTTTTGAAAGGATTGTATGTCAAAAACATTGTAGGTATGATACTTGGTCGCCCTTTGTGTCATTTAGCTACCGAAAGCAGATTATTCTTACTGCCGCCTGTCAGTCGTTTTTGAAAGGATTGTATGTCAAAAACATTGTAGGTATGATACTTGGTCGTCCTTTGTGTCATTTAGCTACCGAAAGCAGATTATTCTTACTGCGGCCTGTCAGTCGCTTTTGAAAGGATTGTATGTCAAAAACATTGTAGGTATGATACTTGGTCGCCCTTTGTGTCATTTAGCTACCGAAAGCAGATTATTCTTACTGCCGCCTGTCAGTCGTTTTTGAATGGATTGTATGTCAAAAACATTGTAGGTATGATACTTGGTCGTCCTTTGTGTCATTTAGCTACCGAAAGCAGATTATTCTTACTGCGGCCTGTCAGTCGCTTTTGAAAGGATTGTATGTCAAAAACATTGTAGGTATGATACTTGGTCGTCCTTTGTTTCATTTAGCTACCGAAAGCAGATTATTCTTACTGCCGCCTGTCAGTCGTTTTTGAAAGGATTGTATGTCAAAAACATTGTAGGTATGATACTTGGTCGCCCTTTGTGTCATTTAGCTACCGAAAGCAGATTATTCTTACTGCCGCCTGTCAGTCGTTTTTGAAAGGATTGTATGTCAAAAACATTGTAGGTATGATACTTGGTCGTCCTTTGTTTCATTTAGCTACCGAAAGCAGATTATTCTTACTGCCGCCTGTCAGTCGTTTTTGAAAGGATTGTATGTCAAAAACATTGTAGGTATGATACTTGGTCGTCCTTTGTGTCATTTAGCTAACGAAAGCAGATTATTCTTACTGCCGCCTGTCAGTCGTTTTTGAAAGGATTGTATGTCAAAAACATTGTAGGTATGATACTTGGTCGCCCTTTGTGTCATTTAGCTACCGAAAGCAGATTATTCTTACTGCCGCCTGTCAGTCGTTTTTGAAAGGATTGTATGTCAAAAACATTGTAGGTATGATACTTGGTCGTCCTTTGTTTCATTTAGCTACCGAAAGCAGATTATTCTTACTGCCGCCTGTCAGTCGTTTTTGAAAGGATTGTATGTCAAAAACATTGTAGGTATGATACTTGGTCGTCCTTTGTGTCATTTAGCTACCGAAAGCAGATTATTCTTACTGCGGCCTGTCAGTCGCTTTTGAAAGGATTGTATGTCAAAAACATTGTAGGTATGATACTTGGTCGCCCTTTGTGTCATTTAGCTACCGAAAGCAGATTATTCTTACTGCCGCCTGTCAGTCGTTTTTGAAAGGATTGTATGTCAAAAACATTGTAGGTATGATACTTGGTCGTCCTTTGTTTCATTTAGCTACCGAAAGCAGATTATTCTTACTGCCGCCTGTCAGTCGTTTTTGAAAGGATTGTATGTCAAAAACATTGTAGGTATGATACTTGGTCGTCCTTTGTGTCATTTAGCTACCGAAAGCAGATTATTCTTACTGCCGCCTGTCAGTCGTTTTTGAAAGGATTGTATGTCAAAAACATTGTAGGTATGATACTTGGTCGTCCTTTGTGTCATTTAGCTACCGAAAGCAGATTATTCTTACTGCGGCCTGTCAGTCGCTTTTGAAAGGATTGTATGTCAAAAACATTGTAGGTATGATACTTGGTCGCCCTTTGTGTCATTTAGCTACCGAAAGCAGATTATTCTTACTGCCGCCTGTCAGTCGTTTTTGAAAGGATTGTATGTCAAAAACATTGTAGGTATGATACTTGGTCGTCCTTTGTTTCATTTAGCTACCGAAAGCAGATTATTCTTACTGCCGCCTGTCAGTCGTTTTTGAAAGGATTGTATGTCAAAAACATTGTAGGTATGATACTTGGTCGTCCTTTGTGTCATTTAGCTACCGAAAGCAGATTATTCTTACTGCGGCCTGTCAGTCGCTTTTGAAAGGATTGTATGTCAAAAACATTGTAGGTATGATACTTGGTCGCCCTTTGTGTCATTTAGCTACCGAAAGCAGATTATTCTTACTGCCGCCTGTCAGTCGTTTTTGAAAGGATTGTATGTCAAAAACATTGTAGGTATGATACTTGGTCGTCCTTTGTTTCATTTAGCTACCGAAAGCAGATTATTCTTACTGCCGCCTGTCAGTCGTTTTTGAAAGGATTGTATGTCAAAAACATTGTAGGTATGATACTTGGTCGTCCTTTGTGTCATTTAGCTACCGAAAGCAGATTATTCTTACTGCGGCCTGTCAGTCGCTTTTGAAAGGATTGTATGTCAAAAACATTGTAGGTATGATACTTGGTCGCCCTTTGTGTCATTTAGCTACCGAAAGCAGATTATTCTTACTGCCGCCTGTCAGTCGTTTTTGAAAGGATTGTATGTCAAAAACATTGTAGGTATGATACTTGGTCGCCCTTTGTGTCATTTAGCTACCGAAAGCAGATTATTCTTACTGCCGCCTGTCAGTCGTTTTTGAAAGGATTGTATGTCAAAAACATTGTAGGTATGATACTTGGTCGTCCTTTGTGTCATTTAGCTACCGAAAGCAGATTATTCTTACTGCCGCCTGTCAGTCGTTTTTGAAAGGATTGTATGTCAAAAACATTGTAGGTATGATACTTGGTCGTCCTTTGTGTCATTTAGCTACCGAAAGCAGATTATTCTTACTGCGGCCTGTCAGTCGCTTTTGAAAGGATTGTATGTCAAAAACATTGTAGGTATGATACTTGGTCGCCCTTTGTGTCATTTAGCTACCGAAAGCAGATTATTCTTACTGCCGCCTGTCAGTCGTTTTTGAAAGGATTGTATGTCAAAAACATTGTAGGTATGATACTTGGTCGTCCTTTGTGTCATTTAGCTACCGAAAGCAGATTATTCTTACTGCCGCCTGTCAGTCGTTTTTGAATGGATTGTATGTCAAAAACATTGTAGGTATGATACTTGGTCGTCCTTTGTGTCATTTAGCTACCGAAAGCAGATTATTCTTACTGCCGCCTGTGAGTCGTTTTTGAAAGGATTGTATGTCAAAAACATTGTAGGTATGATACTTGGTCGTCCTTTGTGTCATTTAGCTACCGAAAGCAGATTATTCTTACTGCCGCCTGTGAGTCGTTTTTGAAAGGAATGTATGTCAAAAACATTGTAGGTATGATACTTGGTCGTCCCTTGTGTCATTTAGCTACCGAAAGCAGATTAATCTTACTGCCGCCTGTCAGTCGTTTTTGAATTGATTGTGTTTCAAAAACATGGTGGGTATGATACTTGGTCGTCCTTTGTGTCATTTAACTACCGAAAGCATGTGATTTTTACTGCCCTCTGTCAGTCGTTTTTAAATGGATTCTATTTCGAAAACATGGTGGGTATGATACTTGGTCGTCCTTTGTGTGATTTAGTTACCGAAAGCAGATTAATCTTACTGCCGCCTGTCAATCGTTTTTGAATGGTTTGTATTTCAAAAACATGGTGGGTATGATACTTGGTCGTCCTTTGTGTCATTTAGCTACCGAAAACAGATTAATCTTACTGCGGCCTATTACTTGACTATGAATTTGTTTGTATTTCAAAAACATAGTGCGTATGATACTTGGTCGTCCTTTGTGTCACTTAGATACCGAAAGCAGATGAATCTTACTGCCGCCCATTACTCGACTTTCAATAGATTGTATTTCAAAAACCTGGTGGGTATGATACTTGGTCGTCCTTTGTGTCACTTAGCTACCGAAAGCAGATTATTCTTATTGCCGCCTGTCAGTCGTCTTTGAATGGATTGTACTTGAGAAACATGGTGGGTATGTTACTTGGTCGTCCTTTGTGTCATTTAGCTACCGACAGCAGATTATTCTTACTGCCCCCTGTCAGTCGTTTTTGAATGGATTGTATTTCAAAAAACATGGTGGGTATGATACTTCGTCGTGCTTTGTGTCATTTAGCTACCGAAAACAGATTATTCTTACTGCCGCCTGTCAGTCGTTTGTGAATGGATTGTATGTCAAAAACATTGTGGGTATGATACTTGGTCGTCCTTTGTGTCATTTAGCTACCGAAAGCAGATGATTCTTACTGCTGCCTGTCAGTCGTTTTTGAATGTATTGTGTTTCTAAAACATGGTGCGTATCATACTTGGTCGTCCTTTGTGTTATTTAGATACCGAAAGCAGATTAATCTTACTGCCGCCTATTACTCGACTTTGAATGGATTGTATTTCAAAAACATGGTGGGTATCATACTTGGTCGACCTTTGTGTCATTTAACTACCGAAAGCAGATGATTCTTACTGCCCCTGTCAGTCGTTTTTGAATGGATTGTATTTC